>NC_088924.1:32150000-32205000 GCF_038396675.1 Hydra vulgaris | reverse complement strand
TAAAGTTTTTTAGATTGAGTCATGTTTTACTTTTATACACAAAAATAGTAAAAAACATCTAACATATTTAAAATTGAAAAATCCTTTATGTATTACATAATTATTATATTAATATAAATATTATATATATTATATAATATTACATTAATATAAATATTATATTATATTAAAAATAAAAATAAAAAAAGCAATAAAATGTTTATTCATTACTATGTTTTTGTAAGCTATTTTTTCCATTAAAAACCTTATAAAAAAAAACTGTAAAAAAAAAAACAGCAACAAAGATCTATAGAACTTTATTAATTTTAAAAAATCTATTAAATTTTGAAGTTCTATATTTATTAAAAAAATTTCAAATAATATATACTTTTAAATGGCCAATACTTTTATCTATTTTTATTTGCAATTTTAACTTTACTTAATGTAAATTACAACTTAATCAAATCAAAAATAATAGATACATGCATATTTAATAACTTCAATAAAATCTATTTTAATAAATAGTTGAAAAAATTAGAAAGTAACAAGCTCTTTCATTCAATTTTTAATTACAAAACCATTTTTTATAATCAGTTGCTCTATTGCTTGTAAAAATTCAGTGCAATTTTTAAACTTTTCAAATTAGAAAAAAAAATTACAAAAAAGAAGAGTAACAAATGAACTTTTTATAAATGAAAGTAGGAAGAAACGCAACACAAAATAATATTTATATAACAATAAATCGTTTCAATAAAAAAAGTCTAAATAAATCTAAATATATACTATAAAAAATTTGATCAAACGAAATGTTTTTTTTAACAATTATTCTAGAAAACGTTATGATGCTTGAATAAATATCAGAAAAAACAATTACTTCTGAGAAATGCTTTTCTGATGTATTTATGATATGATAAAAAACATTACAAACATTACAAAGTGTAACTCTTATTAAAGTATTATTACTAAAAAATAATCAATTATCATTATCATTTTATTTTCTACATAAACTTTATTATATAACAATAAAAAAAGCCAGAAAAAAAACCAATTACTTGTGCAAGCAGCTTGTGTGGACTATCAAGTTCATTTTAGACAGGCTCTTTACCGCTAATGCACTCATTTACTCCTGCCGAGGCTTCTATATGTACACATCTGTATATGTCTCCTTGGATTATTTTTCACTACTGACCTCAATGGAAACCATATATACAATTGATTGCAAAGTTAGAACCTGCTAAGGCTTTTCTTTATCATGCTCGCCTTTATCTTAACCCTGATTCCACTCTCTACCTCAACAAATCTGTTATTCATCCTTGTATGGAATACTGTTGTTGTATTTGGGATGGTTCTTCCAATGATGCTCTTTATCATCATAAAGTTGCATCTCTTTCTCTTTTCTATAAATATTATCATGGTTGCTGCTTAAAGGAGCTAACATCTCTAGTTCCATCAACCAAAACTTATTCTTGCTTGTATTTTCATTCAGCTAAGTTGTATTCTTTTACTGCATCTGTCCCTTCATGCTCTAAAAACTTTGATTCATCTAGTTTTTTTCTCACACTTTACCCTTTTGAAACTCTCACATCTTCATATTTTCTTGACTCATACAAAATAGAACTTTTCAAGTCGTCTGTCAACCATTTCCTTGCTCTTTAACTATATTCTTTGTTTTCTAAATGTTACTTTATTAAGTGTTTTCCCTAAAATAATCCCAAATAAACTATAAATATTTAATTATGGTCATATTTTCATTCATACAGTATTTTTCATCATTCTAACTAAAGTGTAAAAATGCAAAGTCGTGCATTTTGTCGAAAAAAAAAAAAAAAAATTTAATTCCCTTTGAGTACTTAATGGAAGAAGCAGGCCCTTATTTGATAGTGACTCAAATTATGGGACTTGGGAATCCTAAGTACAGATGAACTTCAAGTAGAAAGCCAATCCATCATGCATTATATAAAGCAAACCAAATGCTTCGTATTTTAAAGAATACCATAACCACGGGTAATTCCATATGAAATCATTCAGACCATGTTACCCATACATCTCTGAACTGATTTATTTTTACATCATTTGCAGTACATATTACATAAATGAAAATAAAAGCTAAAAATATACACTGCTTGCTGAGATACAGTCAGTTATAAATACTTGACTAATAATTGACTTGGAAATTAGTTTTTGAAGCTAAAATAGAGGCTGTCACCCAAAATCTCTGGGATTGTATATCATAACTTTATTTTTTTCTTTTCTAATTTAGCATTTTTTAGTCCATTCTTGAATCTATAGAATGTTTTTGTTTAAGTTTTTTATTATGGGTCATAAAATAGGTCATGCTAAATTCAACTTTTAAATAGAAGCATGACTATTTGCTTTCTTGCATGAAGATTTTTATTCAACATAAAACGCTTTTGAATTTTAATTACTAAAATCTCTGTATGGAAGCCAATAATATCCTACACTTCTATTTTAGAGTTAAAATTTGTGTGATTTACTTAATGGATAAAGTACAACCTAGTAAATTTACGTATAAACTGAATAAAAACGACCAGTTAAGTTACTTAACTCTTAAATTATATAAATATTTCATATATTTTTATTAATATTTTATGTTATTAACACATAATAAGCTTCTAACAAAAAATTGTTAATAAGTTAATTAATAATAAGTTTTTGGAATAATTGTACAGCTTTATGTGAATAAAAATTTATCCAAAATTGGCCAAGTTTTTAAGTGCTTATTTTTAGATATATTTGAAGAAACATAACATTCAAACAGAAACATATACATTCGCCAAACGAGTGATAAGAGATCAACATAAATATTTCTGCATTATATGTAACAACAGTTTCTATAGTTAATAAAGGCAAATGCAATATTGTTCAACACGCAGCTTCAAAAAAACATAAAAAATGTTCATCAGTTACTACAAAACAAAAACTAATTTTTTTTTTTATCTCTAAGGATTTATCTTTTAATGATGCAAAACTTACAGTCATTGAGCTTGTATGGTCATACCAAAACGTAAAACACGACCATTCTTTTAGGGATATGGATTGCACATCAAATTTATTGAGAAAATCCTGTGTTTATAAGATTATGTGTGGAATATAATGCAAAAAACATAAATTTTTTATTCACTCAGCCTATTAGCTTAGATAAAAAAATGCTTTTAAATAGATTTCAAATAAATAAATTTTTCCATAGTTTTAAAAAAAAAAGTATATTTGGCGATTTTTAGAAAAAGAGAGAGTATAAAAAACTTTACTTCAAAAAGAGTATAATACTCTAAAAAAGAGTACATCTGGTCACCCTAGGTATGGGGGTAGTGGTTAGTTACCATAAAATGTCAAAATGCACACAAGAGGGGGTTGGGGTGGGTGGGTAGGGGTTAAAGACAGCGAGTACATACATGGCTAGAATATCTCTGGCTCTCTTTTTTTCCGGAACTTGACTTTTGTTGTTGTTGTTGTAATAAAAGCATTAAATTTCCTGAATTTAAAAATCAATTTTATTTTATTTAACAGAGTATGTTTAAATAGCTAAAAGTTATTTTGCTTTTAATGTTTTGAAAAATTTCTTCATTGGAAAAGACTCTGTAACAATTGATGCGTATTTTTAGCTAGTAATATTATAAATAAAAAATATATTGAATATGGAGAAATGTGACATTGGAAAAGTTCTTAACTTCTTAAAAACATTCTATTTCCTTTATTACAAAATTTAAGTTTTTCAAAATACTGGAAAGATGTTATTTTTGAGTGTTTACTGTTTATTTTTTAGTGTTTTTTTTATATCAAATATTCATGAAACTAATTTTTTTCGATAAACCTGAGATAAAGTCATGATGTAGTAGAGCTAATGATATAAATAATAAGTATATTGAATATGAAAAAAAGTGACACTAGAAAAATTCTAAATATTCATTGCCACAAAACTGAATTTTCTGAAAAACAAGGTTTTGTTCAAAGATCTTTCTTATTTTTGTTCAAAGATATTTCTTATTTTTGTTCAAAGATCTTTCTTGCAAACAGCATAAGACATGATGAGGTAAACAAATTAAAAAAAACAATTTAGTGATGCATTACGACAATGCATCAATAAAATTTATAAAGATTTAATGACTTAAATTATTTGTTCCCTTGAAAATGTGGAGTGTATGCTGCATTGATGAAATATGCCCTGGTATTTAAGCATTAAAAAATTGTTTAGTGTAAGAGTTTATAGACCATGAGCTAGAAGAAGTAGTATTTATGCAATGATAGAGTATTGACTGTACGGGATTACTGTTACAACCATTACTACTTGATGAACTTAATGATTTCTTCTGTGACAGCATAACCACACCTTAATTTATAAAACCTAAAGCAAAAAGAACGCTTAATTTTAGGAGACTGCTGAAAAAAATCACTTTTTACAAATGTAATTTATTTTCAAGAGAAAATATTTTTCAAACAAATATCTTTTTGATATCTTTCAGAAGATGTTGTCCATGACACAGGTTTGTTAACAAGATTCAAGAAGATAGAACTAAATATATCAAAGAAAATCTACATGATGTATTAGGTCAAGCCTTCCCAGAAAGCGCGTGTGGTCGCATGCCTTGTTCATCCACATTTAAAGTAATTTTTTTAGACAAACTGACCACGGCAGTTCACATCTTTTAACTTATAAGCCGTTTCAATGATTCGCGGCAAAAAGCTAAACTTATCTACTAAGAAAAAAGAACAAAAATCCTGAAAAAAAGAAACAAAATTGTGACGAAATATCAAGTTAAATTAAATAAACTAGAAAATTTAATAATTAAAAAAAGTAAATTGAAAATTTTTTTTTTATAAAATTTTTATACAACTTTTGCATTCTTTTTTTATAGAGTTGTTGTTGAAAAAAACATCTTAGATAATAATTTAACAACAATTGAAAGCTTTGATATCTTATTTATTCACGATTTTTATCAGTCCATATAATTAAGAAACTAATTTGCTATGTACGCTAGAACCATAAAAAATTTTGTCAATTTTTTTCTTAGTTTTATTTGTTTTTTATGTTTATTTGTGTTTATATCTTTTTGCTTTTAAAAATGTTTTTGCTATATTTGACGTTTTTTCTCAATACTTATATAATAGGAAAACAAGAAAATAAATTGTTATTTATTTGTAAAAAATATTATTTGATTAACAAATTTTGTAATGACGAGATAAGTTAAATATAAGAATAACATAGTTTCTTTAATAAATGTATTTGCATTTGATGCATGTCTGAAATTGTTTCTTTTATATTACCCGATTTCCAATGTTTAAAACGCATTACTAGATAATGAACATGAAGATTGCTCTGATTAAAAAAATGTATTTAAAAACTTAAAAAAAAGTTTTAAATAGAACCCAAAAAATTTTATTAAAAAAGTTCAGTAAATTAACTAGCCCACAAGATTTTTACAAATAAATAGCAATTAGTTTTCTTGCTTTCCTGTGCATTGATAAAAACAGTAAAGTTTAGCAAAAACATTTGAAAAACAAATTTAAAAATTTCTATTGCAAAATATAAAGTATTTTCTTGATATACGGACTGAAAAATGTCATGAAAAAATTGTATGTAAAAAAAAAGTTTTTCCTTATAATCTTATCTTTTTTTCCCTCGACTTGTATCAATTTTGGTAGTAGAAAATAACAAACACCCTAAAAATAACAAACACCCTAAAAATAAGAAAACAAAATGAGTAAAATATTTAATTATTTTTTTGACAACAATTTTCTTTTTTTAATATTCAATTTTTTTTTGCTTATTTTATTTAGATTTTCTATTTCGTATAGTCTTTCTTATTTATAGTCTTCAGTTCTTTTCTTCGAGTATTTCGTATAGTCTTTGGTTCTTTTCTTCGAGTATTTCGTATAGTCTTTGGTTCTTTTCTTCGAGTATTTCGTATAGTCTTCGGTTCTTATTTTATTCACATTTATTCACAGGAAAATCCTTTATATCAATGCTATTTTCAAAATATAATATATCAAAGTTGTTTTGTTGCCTTCTCAGATAATCATGAAAATGTTGAAACAGCATTATTTCAACAGACAATACCTTAACACACCGTGTACTTTTTTATCTAAAATTTTGGAGTTATCATTTGTTTAATATGGAGTGCAAATGATGTAAAAAGAAAACAATTCTGAGACATATGAGTGACAAAATTTTATTTTGTGGATGATTTCATATGGAATGACGGCCATAAAAAAAATCTACCTATGTCTGTGCTCTACTTGAATAAAGTAGAGAGGAGTAAAACACCAAATGACATAAAAACATTAGTTACAAGCTACAATAACTACAAGTCATAATAATACATAATAAATCATAATAATACATAATAATACATAATAAGCCATAGTAATACATAAGTAACAAGTCCAAATGTGCACAACTTGGCCTGACATCTTTAGTCAAGTGCTATGTTGTCATGTGACCTCATTCAAAAATTTAAAATTGACTGAGGGTTTAGGTTAGGGGAAGGCAATCTATCAAATTAAAAAATATATATTTTTCAAGTTTTTAAACTTTTTTCTGTTCTTTAACAATAAATTTTTAAAGAAAAAACATGTTTACATTTTTTGGGAAAAATTAAAAATGACCAACCTGATATATGGTATATACACTGGTGTGTGTGTGTGTGTGTGTGTGTGTGTGTGTGTGTGTGTGTGTGTGTGTGTGTGTGTGTGTGTGTGTGTGTGTGTCTATATATATATATATATATATATATATATATATATATATATATATATATATATATATATATATATATATATATATATATATATACACCTTCTAAATGTGTTCTATATAATAAACTAATACTAGAATTAAAAAATTTTTGAAAAAAAAAATTTTTTAGAGCTAGCCCGAGACCATTAAACATCAGATGGGTCCCTATTATTATCAAAAAAATAGTTCTTTAAAAGTATATCATATTGGGTCTCAAAAGAAGCAAAATTATATACAAATTTCAAAAATAATCATTTTATAAAAAGACATTAAGAAAATTTTTTTTTTTGTAAAAATGCACATTTTTAGTTTTAGAATGTTATTTTCTAGGCAATGAAATCTAAAATAATAACTTTTTTATGATTTTAAATAATGATTATTTTTTAAGTTTTTATATAATTTCACTTCTTTTGAGACCCAACATAATATACTCTTGAAAAACTGTTTTTTTTTATTATTATAGGGACCCGTCTGATGTTTAAGGGTCTTGGACTACCCCTAAAAATATTCTTTGTTTTGAAAACTTTTTAATTCTAGTATTATTTTATTATATAGAACACATTTAGAAGGTGAGAGTGGACATTAAAAAAAAACTATGAATGTGTGTTTAGATAACAACTCTGACATCAAACTAAAAGAGCCTGCTGCTGGGGGTTTCAGGCCATATGTCAATGTTTTTTCATACATTGACTTACAGCCTGCTGCCGCAAGGGAGTACTGCTATATTTACTGAGGGTTTGGCATAGGGCAGCAATCTTTTCTTTCATTATTCTTTGTTTTTTTTTCTTCTTCTTCTGAAAACGCCATATAAAATAATGAAACAAAAATAGGGTAAAAATTTGTTACCTAAACACTCTATAGTATATTTTTTATTAAATTTTTTTTGATCCACACACAAGTAATTTTGCAAAATATCCTTGGGAAAAAGTAAAAGTTTCAATAATTCAATTTTAAACAATCTTGTCTAGAAGTGGTGAAAAGACAAAATTAACCAAATATGGAGATTTTTATTAGTTAAATTTGTTAACATTTTAGTTACATTGCTTATTATTCATATTAACAATAAATTGTGTAATAAATTGTGTAATAAATTGTGTAATAAATTGTGTAATAAATTGTGTAATAAATTGTGTAATAAATTGTGTAATAAATTGTGTAATAAATTGTGTAATAAATTGTGTAATAAATTGTGTAATAAATCAGTGAAAAGCAATAGAGTTTAAAATTTAAAATTTAGCAAAATTAAAAAAATAAATCCCACCAAGAATTCCGGGTGTTGCTTGACCCATTGTGACATGTTGAGGTTCATCTCGTTTTCCAGGTTCACCTCGCCATCCTAACAACAACAGCATTGGAACACTGTATACAGATGGTGTAGCGAGAGACATCATAGGATTAACAATATTTCCAAGGCCTGAGTTCTTGAAAAATTAAATTTTTAATTGCATGCTCAGCCATTTAAACAAATAAATAAAACCCTGCAAACTATTTTGTTAATAAATAAAAGAACCTTGCAAATTAACTTTTGTTAAGCATTTAATAAAATAACATTTTTAAAGCACACATTTTAATTGCATTGATAGTCTGATCAAATCTAGTTATATTGTTATATTGTTACTGATAGGAATGACCAGAATATGGGGATTGAGAAATTTTTCTTGGGAATACCTGGGATTGAGTGGAAAACAAAATTTCAAACACCTGATAAGAACCTTCAAATTACTCTAAAAAATAATTGGAGGTGACCTGCCGTGGAAATTAACCTTAATAGTTAAATAATAGTTTCTCATTAAAATCTGCTTTTTTCAAAATCATTTAGTGCTAACTACAAAACAAGAGTAGGGATAGAGTTGCTATAAGCACGGTTGTTTTAAGATTAGGCAAATATATGCAAGATATCGTCGCTCATAATTTTAAATGATTTTTGTGGTGTTTCTGTAGATAAACAATTTAGTAAAAAAGCAAATAATATTATCCATTTAATATTAGTAAATTATGTTTTCAATTCAATATTTTATCAGCAATAAGATGAGATAGACAAGTCATGGAATATTCGGTTCACGATCAAAAGGTTTGTTGTTCAAATTCAACATGCGCATCTCAAAGTATAGCACTTAATCTGTTTAACGCATGTTTTTAGAGTTAAGATAAAAATTGAGTAGCCTCCTGACTGTAGTGGCCTCCTCTGGAGTCTTGGGGAGGTAAATTAAATAAAATAAATATATAATAAAAATACATTTTCTTTATTTTGCTTTCAGGAACTGGATTTGAGTAGAGCATTTTTGCAACATTTACACTTTCTGCAAATAAAAGATCTTGATCTAAAAGTGCAACTGAAACCCAAGTCCCATCCAGGTATAATTGATGAGATTCCTTTGGTATAATATTTCCGCGATGCTCTTTTAAAATGTTTTGGAAGCAAAGAAATTGTTCTCTGTAATTTCTTATTTGCAAATAGTCTTTTATATCTTGAAAAGTGCAGCATTAAGTAAAAATGTTTTTAATAAAAAGAAAAAAAAAGTTATTTCATAAGAAGCTGCAAACTAAACAGCTAAATCTTGAGATAATAGATGGCCTTGAACATAAAACATGCATAAAACATGAGACATGCACCCTGAGAAATAAATTTGAAAAACTCTTTTAGGACATAATAACATAAAAGTCTGTTTCAATAGTTCTTGGTAATCTCTAGAAAAAAAGGACTTGGTTAAGCGCCATCTTCCTCTATTTTAATAGTTTTAATGATTTTATACTTTTAAACTTTTAATGTCGTTTCAAAAAAGTAAAAGCTAAAAAGTAAATGCAAATGGTGAAAGCAATTACTCAAAAATATATGAGTAATTGCTTTCACCGTATATAAAGTTTTGCTTTTGCTCATAAATAATTGCTTCAGCTAAGAAGTAAATGCTTTATGCCACTACAAATAAAAATTGCTTGTTTTTACTTGTATGAATAAAAATGGCTGCTTTTAGTGGAAATCAGACCGATAATAATGTTAACTAAAAAAAAATAGTGATAACAAAGCAAATATAAAATATATACATACATATATATATATATATATATATATATATATATATATATATATATATATATATATATATATATATATATATACACGGGGGTGTACACTCAGACTACTAGACGAGTGACTGACCAAAACTCAGACTATTTGAGTTGCCCTTTGCATTTCTTATAAAAATTTTCGCATTCAGTGGATTTCTCGCATTGCTAGTCATTTTTCATTATAGGGCTAGTCATTGCTAGTCATTTTTCATTATAGGGCTAAGTGTAGACTAGAAATAATTTAAAAACTATTCATATTTAAAAGTATTTTAAAGTATCGTGTTGTAATCAAATTTAATTTTAAAACATCGCTTAAAATTATTTAAAATAATATAGCTAAAGTTATTGATAGAATCTAAATTCGGTTTTTGAAAAAGCTTAAATTTCCTTAAATTTATTTCTTAAAACAATCTTTTACTTAACATAATCATTTGTTTGTTTATCACAATTTATTTATTTATTTTAAGTATATATAATAATCTATCTAATCTATGATGGAGCGACTTATATTTTACATAATAAATTAGTTAGCAGACGATTAGAAAAAAACTTTATTAAAAACTGCAAAACTATTTTACATTCATTTGAAACTAAATTTTATATTCAATGTTTTACTATTATACATTCTTTCAAAACTAAACTTAAATTTTTAAAATCATATTTAATTCAAAGTCTATAAAAATTAAAAAAACCTTTTATAAAACAATTTGTTTCTTTAAAAAATTTTTAATTGCAGCTAAATGCTTTTTTTTTGTTGACCTAATACATTCGGAATAAGTGTCACATAAATGATGTTAAAAGATAATTTAAATATTCAATAAAAAAGTTTTTGCTTTCGGCATTTACAAAAAAAGCGAGCTGTGTAATGCTTCTTGATGAGGCCTGAGTATTTTTTTTTTTTTGGCAAAAAAAATTTCATTACTTAATCTCTTAATCTTAAACAGTAATTTCATTACTTAATCTCTTAATCTTAAACAGTAATTTCATTACTTAATCTCTTAATCTTAAACAGTAATTTCATTACTTAATCTCTAAATCTAAGTACTTTATTAAAAATGTTGAAACACTTTTACAATTTTCTTATGTTTTAATTAATAATAAAAAATACAGAAAACAAAATTTGACAGTGACTTTAAAAACAAAGTTTTATTATTATTTTAGATTACTTTTCTTTTAATCTTTAACTAAAAAAAAATAATCATCAAACAAATATTTTTAGTCGCCCTCAACATAGTTCTGTGGTCTGGTACCGTTAGGCAACCACGAGTGTACACCTTTGATATATATATATATATATATATATATACATATACATATATATATATATATATATATATATATATATATATATATATATATATATATATATATATATATATATATATATATTAGGGTGGTGCTAAAAACAACTTATTTTAAAAATGTCAGCTGACAACCCCTAAATGTGTTTTATATAATAAAATAATACTGGATTTAAAAAATTTTTGAATAAAAAATATTTTTACGGGTGCCACAAGGCCCTTATACATCAAACAGGTTCCTAATATTATAAAAAAAAAGTTTTTCAAAAGTATATCATGTTGGGGCTCAAATGAAGCAAAATTATGTAAAAATTTCAAAAATAATCATTGTTTTATAAAAAGCAGAGATAAAAAAATTATAATTAAAAAAATCTTGTTAAATTCCCTTTTTTTGTTATAAATTAAAAAATGTCATTTTCTATTTACTAAAATCTACAATAATAATATATTTATAAAATGATTTATATTTTTGAAATTTTTATATATTTTTGCATCATTTGAGACCCAACATGACATACTTTTAAAAAACTTTTTTTTTTATAATATTAGGAACCTGTTTGATGTATAAGGGCCTTGTGGCACCCGTAAAAATATTTTTTATTCAAAAATTTTTTAAATCTAGTATTATTTTATTATATAAAACACATTTAGGGGTTGTCGGTTGTCAGCTGACATTTTTAAAATAAGTTGTTTTAAGCACCATCCTAATATATATATATATATATATATATATATAAAAAATATAAGTTTTTCTGTTTAGTCGATGTTTTCGTGCTCAAGCTTTTTTACACTTGCCCACACCCAAACAAAAACTTTGTCGAGTGCATAAAAAAGTGCTTGACAAAAAAATAAAAGCATTTTTTTTTTTTTATAATTGCAGCAATTCTTTTTTGTTTATCAAATAGTCTTGTGAAAAATCATGAAAACACTTTTATGTATGAGTTATTTTATTTAGAATTGAAATAAAACATTTTTTTTTGCGTTTTTTTTATTTAAACTATCTTATTTAGAAATTAAATAAAATGTTCATTTTGCTGTTCTTAATGTAATTATTTTATTTAGAATTTAAATTAAACATTAGTTTTGCGATTATTGCAAGATTAAACATTCTTTTTAATTATTTCATTTAGAATCTAAAAAAACCGTTTGTCTTTTTGTTTTTATTTTAATTATTTTGTTTAACATTTATATTAAGCAGTTTTTATTTTTTTACTGTTTTTTTTTAGTTAATTTATCTAAAATTTGAATTAATTGTTTGCTTTGCCAGGATTTTTTTAATTATTTCATTTAGAATTTTAGAAATAGTTTGTCTTTTTGTTTTTATTCTAACTATTTTGTTTAATATTAAATATTTTTCTTTGTTTACTTTTTTTGCCATTTTTTATTGTTTTTCTGTTTAGTCAATGTTTTCGTGCTCAAGCTTTTTTGCACTTGCCCGCACCCAAACAAAAACTTTGTCGAGTGCATAAAAAAGTGCTTGACAAAAAAATAAAAGCATTTTAGAATATAAATAAAATGTTTGTTTTAACAGTTTTTCTTTTATTATTTCATATAGTATTTATTTAAAATGTTTGTTTTAACAGTTTTTCTTTTATTATTTCATATAGTATTTATTTAAAATGTTTGTTTTAACAGTTTTTCTTTTATTATTTCATATAGTATTTATTTAAAATGTTTGTTTTAACAGTTTTTCTTTTATTATTTCATATAGTATTTATTTAAAATGTTTGTTTTAACAGTTTTTCTTTTATTATTTCATATAGTATTTATTTAAAGCATTCTTTTTGTTGCTTCTATTTTAATAGCAAAAAAAGAGAAGAATTTTTTATATCATCAACCTAAAAATGACCGTCACGCCAGCGCTTTATTGTGGGCTGGCATTAAATTTCAAACAAAGAAGACTATGACAACAACAAGACTAATATATATATATATATATATATATATATATATATATATATATATATATATATATATATATATATATATATATATATATTATTTTGCAATATAACTTTATCAATATAATTTATATTTGCATATAACTTATTATTTTGCAATTTTATTTTACAATTTTTTAATTTTTCATACATACATACATACATACATACATATATATTAGGGTGCATCCAATGCCTCACACTTTCAAAAATTAATTTGTCCATATTTTTTAAACTTTCTATTGGTTCTCACAAGACACTCTGTTAAATTTTTTAAAAATTGAATAAGATTTAGGAGGGCCACCTCAAGTCTGAAACTTGCAACGAGACCCTAAACAGAAGGAAAAAAAGTTTTTCAAATGTATGTCATGTTGGGTCTCAAAAGAAGCGAAACGTTATAAAAATTTCAAAAATAATTATCATTTTTTGTTAAAAATACCTTGAAAAAAATTTCTGCAAAAACCGTGAAAAAATGTTTGTTTTTTAACTTTTTGTTAAAGAATAATAATTTTTATGCAATAAGACTTAGAATAATAACTCTTGTATAAAATTTTTATTATTTTCGAAACTTTTATGAAATTTTGCTTCTTTTGAGACCCAACATGACATACTTTTGAAAAACCTTTTTTTTTCTGTTCAGGGTCTCGTTGCAAGTTTCAATTTTGAAAAGATTTAACAGAGTGTCTTGTGAGAACCAATAGCTGTTTTAAAAATAGAGACAGATCAATTTTTGAACGTATTGGCGTTGGATGCACTCTAATATATATATATATATATATATATATATATATATATATATATATATATATATATATATATATATATATATATATATATATATATATATATATATATATGTATATATATGTATATATATATATATATACATATATATATATATACATATATACATAAATATATATATATATACATATATACATAAATATATATATATATGCGGTAGTGGTGTAGTGGTAGAGCGCTCGCTTCATAAGCGAGAGGTTCCGAGTTCGATTACCGCCACGCCCCTGGTAGTACCGCGCTCAACTTGTTTCTCCGCGCAGCAGCCTTGTTCGTCAAGGTTCGTGTTTCGGAGTTAGAGTTGAGAGAGGGTTATAACCACAAGTAGCCTCCTCATCTGTAGTGGCCTTCTTGGCTTTGGGGAGATGAATTGTAAAATATATATATATATATATATATATATATATATATATATATATATATATATATATATATATATATATATATATATATATATATATATATATATATATATATATATATATATATATATATATATATATATATACATACATATATGGAAAGTTAAAAAATACTAAAATAAAGTTGCAAAATAATAAAATGAATGTCCAATTATCAAAAACAAAATTAAAAGCAACTTTAGGAACTAACAAATTAAAGGTTCTCGCAAAAATCCAATAACTCTAAAAACACTAAGTAAAAGCAATTGCTCTTTTTTATTCACCTGGCAGAAATTTTTAATTCACTCTAGCTGGAATGCCAAGTAACTTTATTTCCCCATCGATATTTATTGAGACTGCAAATCTCTTTAATTTTTTCCTTTCAAAATGTGTTATTTCAGGAAGCGCTTTTATTATGCTTCTTATATTTTTCAGCATTTTCCTAAACCAAAAACAAATCACAACCTCCACCCACTTTACAGTAAGTTTATATATTTTTTAACTATTTCTGTTCTATCTGAAAACACAACAGAAAAAAATGATTAACTCTAAATTAAAAATCTTTTGCTTGTTGTAATTATGGCTATATAAATTGTTTTAGGGCAAAAATTGGTAAAAACTATAAACTGGCATAACTTTAAGATAACAAAAAAATAACAATTCACTTTAAAAGGTGCATATGAATTTTACTTATTTTTAAGCTTTTTTTTTTTTTTTAATAGAGTTGAACTAAACTTAATACTCTCTTAAAGTAGGGGTTATCAAGGTTAGTGTCAGGCTATCAAGGTTACTGTCTTGAGCAGGTTACCCTTACAAAAAAAAATTATTAAGAAAATTTATTAAAAAAGAAGTTTTATAGCAATACTCAGTTTTATAAAGTTATATAGCAATATATCACTGAGAAATAACCTTTTTGTGAGCAAAAAAAAATTATTTTTTTTGAATTTATGAAGATTTTATAAACTTATTTCTTACTTTTTACAACAATATCTGTTCTTTTTCTGCAATTAATATTCATGTCTATATATAATACTTGAAAAAAAGAATTTAGAATAAATTTTAAAGTTTAAAACAATGAAAATTATAAAATAAAAATGTTTTTGGCTCATAACTTGGAATTATAAAACTAAAGATGGCTTTTAATTTTAAAATAAAATATTTCTTAAACAAATCTTGCATATTGGATGACTAACAATTATAAAAATCTTATAACAACATAATAAAAAATATATAAGTATTTATAAAAATGTTATTGGAACAAAATAAAAAAACAGAACAATGCGCCGCTTTTAAAGATGGCAGATGTTTTTTTTATTGTAAGAAAAACAATAATAAATAAAAGCTATTACAAGAGAATTAAAATGAGTACAGTATCTCAAACAAATAATTGATGGTTTGACGACTAAAATAAATATTCTTGAACAATCTTAAAGTCAAATGGCAACAGTTTCATCCAAAGATTTTGATGATATGGTAAAAAAATTTTGCATTTTAGAAAAACAAAATGATGAGAAGTACAAAATCATTCATGGTCTAAATAATGAAATTGGTAAACTACGAAGTTTAGTAAACAGTTCAAACAGTATTGTTAGTGCTGGTAATGCATGGTCAAGTATTGTTACAGGTGTTAAACCTAAATCAATGGAGCATATTAATTTGACAAATATGATTTCTCAAGAATCATTTGACATATCCAGAAAGGAAAAAAACTTAATTATTTTTGGTATACCATCTGGTATACTAAAACAGATTAATATGATGATAAAAGTAAAATAAGTAAAATTATCAAAAATTTGAGTTTTCAAACCAACAGAACCATACAATTATGATCTAAAGATTCAAGCAAACCACCACCGGTAATTGTTGAGTTTGTTGAGAAAACGATGATCCAGATATTATTTTTGTAACAAGAAACATGGTGGACACTACAGTCGTTAACATATCTGAAGGGTTATACATCATATAGAAAAGATTGGTTTGTAGAAAAACGTGGGAGGCGTAGTAATATATTTTAAAAATCATCTATCATGTTCTGAAGTTTCCATAACTGGTCTATCGAACTTAATCGAACAAATTTGGTGTGAATTAGTTATTGGTACAGAAAAAATTTTATTAGGATGAATTTATCATCCTCCATATAACTTAATCGAACCAAATCAATGAATCAATGAAATTAACCTCAAGCTGTATAGCCAAAATCTATTCAAGCATAACTTGTGTGTGGTGATTTTAATTATCCGGAAATAACATGGGATTACAATGGTATAAGTACCAATATCAGGACCTGATCATTCAGATGCTCATATTTTTGTTGATATATTTTTAGACTCAGATTGCATCAATTTGTACTAAAACCAACATTTCAGCTTAGTGAAGGTATTTTAACAAGTGTGCTAGATCTTATTATGTCTAAATCACCAGTTAGAGTTTTCAATATCAATTACGAGCCAATCAGCGCAAAAAATAAAAATTATTTAGTTTTAACGTGGGACTTTTATTTAAATGATAAAAATTGATCAAATTTTACAAATCTTCATTTGAATTATAAATGAGGTAATTATAAACAAATAGACAAATATTTTTCACAAATTGAATGGAAGTTTTCAATGAGCATGATATTGAAATATCTTATAAAAGATTTTTGGATTGTTATACATCTGCATGTAATAAATATATACCAGTCATTAGCACAAGTTATATAAACTAAATTTAAAATGGCTATCTAATGAGGTCACTAATTAAGAGTAAAAATACTTTATGGAAGTTTAATAGAAATTCTGGTTGGAAATTTGAACCACAAATGCAACAGTATAAGTTATTTAAAAAAGACGTTGAAAAACAAATAAAGCTATCAAAGAGGAAATATGAAATACAATTAATAAAAAACTTTAGATATAAGCCAAAACAATTCTACTTGTATGTTAAACATCAGCAATCAGCTCATGGCTATATTAGGAGATCAAATAATCAAGATGGTAAGTCATTAACTAACGGGTTTGATATTGTCAATCAATTAAATAATCAATTTAAATCAGTATTTTTACAACAAGAAAACAATGAAATACCAAATTCTCCTATTTGAACAAAGATTGTTCGATACCAACTTTTACTGTGTCAAATTTATACCAACAATTTTTAAAACTAGATCCCTACAAGAGTATTATTCTAAACTTCCTGATATTTGGAAAGTTTCAAATGTAACCCCGTTATTTAAGAAGGGTAGTAGATAAATTGCAGAAAATTATAGACCTGAATCTTTAACCTCTATTGTAGGTAAGGTCATGGAATCCATTATAAAGGACTGCATACTTAACTTTTTAGATGGTGAAGTGGATTGCGGATTCTTATATTCACGTAAACAACAAGTTCTTATGGGTGATCTTATATCAATTTGGGTGATGGTCTTAAGCGGTGTTCAAGACCACACAAGGTTCCGTGCTCGGGCCAATTTTATTTATCATTTTTATTAACAATTTGAATGAAATCATCTCAAATAATTCAAAATTTTTTATGATTCAAAGATAATAGCTAAAGTAAATAATTTGACACAATGTCATTACCATATTAATAATATTTTAAAGTAGTGTAAAGACTGGTTAACCAACTTAAACTTCAACAAATGTAAAGATATGCACATTGGCAAACAGAATTTTAAGTACAATTATAGTATAAATAAAGTAGATGTCACACAACTAGTCTTAGAATTGCTGAATGAAGAAAGAGATTTAGGAATCACAATAAGATCGGATTTGAAATGGAAAACGCAAGTTTTAAATGCATGTAATAAAGCAAATGCCATAATTGGTCTGATAAAAAGAACATTTAGCATGATAAACGTACAAATGATATAAATTTTGTATAAATCATATATACGACCACATTTAGAATATGCAAATGTAATATGGCGTCCTTATCTGACAGGAGATATACAAAGGCTAAAAGAATTCAACACAAAGTAACAAAAATCCCTTCAGAATTAAATAATTTATTGTACGAAGAACGCCTTAGATATTTAAATTTAACCAGTTTGGATATAAGATGACAGCGTGGAGTCTTAATCTAAATGTATAAAATTGTTCCTGGGTATGAGAAAATTCAGTGGTCAAATTTTGCGTTTCCAATTATTGATTAACCTGGGATTCATACACCTAGGCAAAGGCATAAATTGAATATTAAACTAATAAAAAATTGTCCAGTAAGATTTAATTTTTTTACAAACAGAGTTGCAAAATTTTGGAATACCTTAAAAACCAAAGATACTAATACAATATCATTAAACTCATTTAAGGCTATTTTATCCTCCAGATATGATTACTAACATTTACATTCACAATGGTATTGTAGCCAGCGACGTTAACAATTAAATGCTTGTTTGGTGTTTTGTGGTTGTCCTACTAAAGAAACAGCTTTGTTTATATGGTTATGTTTATAGTAACAGCTGCAATAACCTAGTGATAGGTTCTACAGGGATACATTATCTCTGTTTCAGCATTGATATATTATTATTAATATTAAAATAAAAACATTGATAAAAGAAACTATAACATCAACTTAGGCACAACAAAGTCAGCAGCAGGCTACACATCTTTTTTGCATCAATTTAGTTTTTTGCATCAAGATAGTTGCAAATTTCAGTTGGAACTCTTCACTAAATGGTATACAGCTCTTGCTTTAGACTATTTATAGATCTTGTGGAGACCTTGACTAATTCATTTTCCAACCAAGCCCAAACAGATTCAATTGGACTCCAATAAAGGTGATTGAGCAGGCCAAGGCAATTAATCTATTTTTATATTAATCTATCATACTTTAACTGTACAAGTTGTGTGGACCCATATCTTGTTGAAACTATTACTATTCATGTTGATCAATCAGGGTGTTTACTGAATCATGCAGTTCTCATTATAGCATCTCAATTTAGGTAAATATTACACACTATGTGAAAGTTAAACAAGGTAAAAATATTAACACTCCTAATGCCACCCTGCAACTTCAGTACAATAACGAAATAACTTTTTAGATTTATATATTTTTACAAGAACTTTGCCTTTTCTATTTATTACTGCAAAGTTACTTCATCACTAAAACTTCCTTGAACTTTTTCAAAGATCACCCAATACTTTCCTTACATTGCATTAATCTGAGCTGATCTCTGGTTTTCCTACAGCTGCATAAAAACTAATTTTCCTAAGTAAATTTGTGACAACTGTTATTGAAGAAAATCATTTTTCAAGGTTTTAGTTGAACGTGTTGGTAAGTTCACAATAATTTAACCTTGGGGATTACTTGATGGAATAAAATACTGTTTTTGCGCTCTTTAGTTTTTAATTAACTTTCTTGATCCTGCATGTTGCTAGATACCACCTGCATGTTGCTAGATACCACCTGCATGTTGCTAGATACCACCTGCATGTTGCTAGATACCACCTGTCATTTTAAACATTTTCAAAGTATTTTTGATATAACTCTCTAAAACTTTCTTCTTGCTATTTCTCTGCTACTGATCATGGAGCTATTTTCCATAAATACTGTTTGCTACTTTATTCAGCACTCGGAATTAGGAAAAATGGGGTCAGCAATAAATTGCTAACTTTAAAATTGTCGAGGTCGGCATCAGGTCTTCAAAAAAAATTTTAGACAAAGAACTTACTATAAAACATAAAAACAAGGTCGGTGATTATTTTGCTGACCTTAAACACTTTTAAGTTGGCAAGAAGGTTGTCATTACCAAATGCGAGATTAATTCCGACTTTTCAACCCATTTCTGTGCCATTTTAACTTTAAAATTTTATCAAAATATTTAAAAAGCCTTTAAATGTGACTGGTTATCATAAGCAATTTTATACAACCATTGTTTATCAAATTAACTTATAAATTAATAAGATTATATGTAAATTAGATTAGTTGAGATTGATTAGATAGTTGGATTGAAAAAGAAGTAGAACAGAAATCAATTCAGAAGTTTGTACAACTATTTCTAAATTTTTTTATTTTTTTATGGTTATTTTGTTAAATAAATATTCAGCAATTTATTAATGTTAATAATACTGTACACAAAATGTTTTCTTGGGATAGCTTATCTCAAAGTCCAAAAAATTTTTTTATAAAGTTAAAAGTTTGTGTGCATTTTTACTTAAAAATTGGTTTTTGTTAATTTTTTAACACAAATTAAGTAAAACTAATTTTTTAAGAATTATCTGGGGTTGCATTCAAATCTCTCCATTAAGCATTATAAATATTTAATTCACATTCTCTTGTATTCACTTTGTTAAAAAAATAATTTTTGCTTTATCATTTAAATAGAAAATCTAACTTTTTTGAATCTAATTTTTTTAAATAAATGATTTATGGATTCAAATGGGGTCAAACTACACTGAAATGATCCCTGCTTTTTTCTTACAAGTGTTTCATTTGGTCAAACATTTTAAATTAAAATTAAGAATGTTAAATATAGCATTTGATGAAAAAAAATTGACTAAAAGATCAAGATGTTCAAAACAATAGCAAACATTATTTTCTAAAAACCATATTAAAAAAACATTATTTTCTAAAAACCATATTAAAAACTAGGGTTAGGACTATTGTAATTGTAATGAAAACAACAGTAATAATAATTATTGTTATTGTATTAACTTAATTTAGAAACAATAACAATACTTGTGATTTACAACTAGTGTAATTCTGTAATACAATAACAATAAATATTGTATTGCAATTCATCTTTATAAAACAATAACAATATCTGAAAAAAAAAAAATACTGTAATGACCCACTACAATAACAATAAGTATTGTATTGTAATTCGTCTTTGTAATACAATAACAATATATTTAAATCTAATTTTTTTAAATAAATGATTTTATTGCAATAAAAAAAATTATTTTAATGTCAAAATTTAATGTTTTAATAGTCCAGTTGCCGACTATATACCCTTGTACCCGTGAAATAGGGTACAACTAATATTTAATGATTGATTCTATTTTACTGAAACATAATGGGAGGGGGAAGGGGAGCCAGAATGGTAAATTGGGCAATTTTAAATATTGAAAATCAAAGTTAACGGGATCAAAAAAAAGGAAACCACCATTTTTCTGCAATTGAAAGAGATTCAGCAGACCTAAGACAGCGATTCAACATAAAATACGTCCTAAGAAAGGTAAAATAAATAATAAAAATGAAGTGAATAGTTATTTTAAGTTTAAAAATTACAGAATATTTTACAATAATAAACTACAGAATGCTCATCAAATTAATAACAAGATAGGTGATGCGAAATCTAAATATGTAAAAAATAAAATTTGCAATATATTGCAAATTCGTAAATAAAAAATAGCAAAAATTATACTAAGTTCGTAAGAGATGAATATAAATACGCTAAAATACGTTAGCTTTTCTACTTTAATGTAAAGTAATACACTACAATAGTTTTATTATAATTGTTCAATAGTTTTATTCTGTATTTGTTTTCATCAAAACAATACAATAGTTATTGTAATTTTATTTCATTAAAACAATCTAATACAATAGTTCTCGAATTTTATTGTATTGTTAGAAAAAAAACAATAGAATACTTATTGTAATTGTTTTTCATCACAGCAATACAATACCAAAATAATTTTTTTTATTGTTTCTGTAATATTACAATACAATATTATTGTATTGTAATGTGTAATTGTATTTAATTTTTACAATTACCATTACAATAGTCCTAACCCTATTAAAAACTACCTGTAAGTAAACTAAGGCAGTTCTCCCAGTTGCAAAGTGATATCCAGCAGCAAGTGCAACAGCTGAGCCCTCATTGGCAGATATTACATGAGAACCTTCAGCTTCATTTGCAGTGACATAAGCACAATAGTCTTTCAGTAAAGAATCTGGAACACCAGTAAAAAAACTTATCCCTTGTTTACGAACAGCTCTGTGAAATTCTGATGGATCAAGAAAGTCTCGAACTAACTCTGTGTAGCTTCCAGCATCATCATTTCTACTTTTTTGTATGTTTAACTAAGAATAAAAAAAATTACAGAACATTTAATGTTGATAAAATCTTTCTGAACAAAAGTTAAACCTCAATAAAATTAAATAGTATTTATTGAACAAACAAAAAAATATGCATTAAATGTTACTTATTAACTATATTTTCTTAATCTCTATAATTAGATTTGTGGTATTAAACCAATGGCATGCCCTATCAATTTAAAATATTTCCAACTTATTACTACAAAATATTTTTATTACTACTAATACTTGGACATTCTCATTTTTATCACTGATTTAAATATTGCCGTTACCAAATTTTAATGACCATGATAATGATGCTACTATATAAACCTGCCCTCAGAA
Organism: Hydra vulgaris; assembly: GCF_038396675.1. Taxonomy (NCBI): domain Eukaryota; kingdom Metazoa; phylum Cnidaria; class Hydrozoa; order Anthoathecata; family Hydridae; genus Hydra; species Hydra vulgaris. The sequence continues at coordinate 32,182,415 of NC_088924.1, read as the reverse complement.
TTAGATAAAATAAGGTTAACAATAAATTGCCAACGTTAAACTATTTTTAGTTGGTACAAAATTTTCAACACATAGCTTTCACCATAACAACAGAAATAAAATTGGCAAAAAACTTTTTACATATAAAGTGGTTACTATTTCATATATTCTGTATGTTTCTTTATTTTTTACATATTTACATAGAAACTTTTAGGTTGGCAGTTAGGTTACTATTGCAGGATGCCGCCTACAAGTCCTACAAGCATTAATGATAATTAATATTAATTAGTATTAATGTTAATAATACAGGTGATAAAAACAGTGACTACTAAAAAAATATTTACTAATACAACTAAAACAAACAAACAAACAAACAATATATATATCAGGCCTTGTTAAGAAGCGCTACGCAGCTCGCATTTTGCTTGCGAAAAGGCGATTTGCCTACGCATTCAGCAGTTTTGCGCTACGCAAAAACTTATATCTTTTAAAATATTTAAATTATCTTTTGATTGTCGTTAACGTGACGTTTATTCAGAAGAAATAAAGTCGTAAGTATTTAACCGCAATTGTAAACTAATAGATTTTTTGTTAAAGAAACAGTTTGTTAAATAATTTTTTTGTTGTTGTTAAAAATTAGTTAAAAAAATTAGGTGTTTTAAGTTTTATCTTAAGGAATTAAATATATAAATTTCTTTTAAATATAAAATTTATTTTTAGTCATAATAGTTTAAAAAATGCACGATTTATTTTGATGTAAATATTTTATTAATAAGATATTTTGTTTATTGTTAATTCAATAACGTAAAGTTTTAATGACGTTCGTTTAATTTATAAAAATAAATTATGATCACGAATATGTTATCGGTAACTGATAAACAAAAAAAAAAACTTTCTTGTTTAAAAACATTAAAATGAGTTCATATATTAAATAAGAAAAAATTTATTAACAGTTAATAAAATAACCAAAAACCAAAATCATAAGAAAATAAACATAAAAATCATAAGAAAATAAACAAACATTATTTTATGTTTCATGAAAAAAATATTTTTTTCAAAGTAAAATTTAGTTCATATTTGAAAAAAATAATAAAAATAATTTTTTATATAAGAACTTAGATTTTATTTGTAACTTTTGTTATAGTGAGAAAAAAACAAACTGTTTGTATGATTTTTAACGTGTTAATAAAATAACTTTAATTACAATGCGGTACTTGAAAAGACGCGAGTGACGCAATATAACTTCTAACAATGCAAAATATATTTGATGAGTTGAGTAACTTAGAAATGCGTTACGCATTTTCACTACGCAGCGAAATCTCGTAACAAGGCCTGATATATATATATATATATATATATATATATATATGTATATATATATATATATATATATATATATATATATATATATATATATATATATATATATATGTATATATGTATCAGGTAACCAAAAAAGTTCATGCGGTTTTTCTGTATATAATAAAAACACACAAAACGACAAAAGTAAGTACATTTATTCATCAAAATAGTCACCATTAGCATCTAAAACCTTTTCCCAACGTAAAACAAGCTTATTTATTCCACTTCTAAAAAATTCTCGGTCCTTTGAGTCTATAAAAGCTTTCAACTACATTTCAACCGCGTCCTGGTCTCGGAACTGCTGTCCTTTTAAATGACTTCCCAGGGAAAGGAAAAAATGGAAATCAGTAGGGGAGAGGTCTGGCGAGTATGGTGGATGAGGCAAACTCTCCCAAACAAGGCTTTGGAGCTTGTCCTGAGTCACGCGAGCGGTGTGCGGTCTCGCGTTGTCGTGGAGAAGCAGAACTCCTCTCCTGTGCACCAGTGCAGGCTGCTTTACAAGCAACAGGTCGTGAACTCGTTGCAGCTGTGCTGAGTAGACCAGTCCAGTAATGGTTTGGCCTGTTGGGAGCAGCTCGTAATGCACCACACCAGCTGTAGTCCACCAAATGCAGAGCAAAACCTTCCGCTCGTGGAGATTGGGCTTGGGTGTCTTTGGGATGGGGTCATCGGGGGACAACCAATGGTAGCAACGCTTGGTATTGTTGTACACAATCCATTTTTCGTCGCATGTCAATAAACGATTAAGAAAAGGCTCAACATTGTGGCGTGATAAGAGTGATGTGCAGATCGTAAGCCGTTGCTTCTTGTTGTCAATCGACAATTTGTGAGGAACCCACCAACTCAGCTTCCACGCTTTCCCAATCGCATGCAGATGCAGGTGTATGGTTTCAACACTCACAGCAAACCTCACTGCAAGTTCTTGGCAAGTTTGGCTGGAGTCAGACTCGACAGCGTCCTTCAGTTCATCCTCATCAACCAACAATGGGCGTCCAGAACGCGGCAGGTCTTCGATGGACTCATCTCCCGAAGAGAATCGCTGAAACCACTTCTGTGCTGTGCGTTCACTTACTGTACCTTCTCCAAATGCTGTGCAGATGTTTTTGGCCGCTTGTGTTGCATTCCTTCCAAGTTTGAACTCGTAAAGTAAGCAAGATCGAATAATCGTTGGTTGGGTTGCCATCCTTTCTTTACACAAAACCTTTCCTGTAAGCTCGTTACAAGCCTACACAATATATGCAGCAACTGCGCGTGACACACGCGTTCTATTACGCAACAAAGCTACTTGCCTTGTGCGATGTGGGTGTTGTAAAAAATGCTAAAAACAATTCAATTACCAAAAACCGCAAGAACTTTTTTGGTTACCTAATATATATATATATGCACAAACTGATGAATACATAAGAAAATAAATGGAAGGACACATATCTAGAATCATAACACTTTTAAAGTATATATATTAAAAAGGATCTTTATCAGTTCTTTTTTATTCGAATTTTGATTTGATTTAATAAATTGTTATTGTTTTTTTCATCATTTATGTTCTTTCATATTACATTACTTTAACTTCCTTTGTTGTTTTCTTTTTTGATTACTTTGTTGTTTATTTATTACTTTTAATTTTTTTTTTTCTTTCAATTCTTTTTAATTTTTTCTTATTTATTTTCTTTTTCTTTGTTCTTTTCTTTAAATTTATATGTTTCCATTTTTCCCTTTAAAAACTTTTATTAAAACCACTTTTTTTTTCTTTTTCTTAAAAATTTTCATTTAAACAAAAAGTGTCGGCCATTCTGGATGCCACTGCAAAGCTTTGAAAAGTACAGAAAGATATACTGTACTATTGTGTTATTAATTTCCAAATGTTTCAAAAGGAAAAACATGGATGTTGAGCATAAAAGATGTTGAACAAAACTAGTGCTGCAGCAAAAAAAGGAAGCAAAATGAATGTGTTAAAACTCCCAAATTTACAAAATTTTTTCTAACCAATTGGAAAGAAATCGAATAATCAAAGTAACTTGCAACATAATTAGTTATTAATTATTAATTAGTTTTCCAATGAATACCCATGGGTATTCATTTCAGTATTTATTGGAAATGAATACCCATGGGTACTTATTGGAAATGAATACCCATGGGTATTTATTGGAAATGAATACCCATGGGTATTTATTGGAAATGAATACCCATGGGTATTTATTGGAAATGAATACCCATGGGTATTTATTGGAAATGAATACCCATGGGTATTTATTGGAAATGAATACCCATGGGTATTTATTGGAAATGAATACCCATGGGTATTTATTGGAAATGAATACCCATGGGTATTTATTGGAAATGAATACCCATGGGTATTTATTGGAAATGAATACCCATGGGTATTTATTGGAAATGAATACCCATGGGTATTTATTGGAAATGAATACCCATGGGTATTTATTGGAAATGAATACCCATGGGTATTTATTGGAAATGAATACCCATGGGTATTTATTGGAAATGAATACCCATGGGTATTTATTGGAAATGAATACCCATGGGTATTTATTGGAAAGCTTAAAATTTATCATGGGTACTCATTGAAAAGCTTAAAATTTAAGCTATGCAATTAGCATGTTCATTTTTACGAAATGTTCTCCAAAATTTAGCATTTTTAAAAACAATTTTGGATAAGAATACCCAACTTTTTTTGTGCAATATCCTTATCAAAAGTCCTTGCAAATTTTTATCTAATTTTTTAAATTTTTGTGAAAATTTAGCCGCGATAAAAATACGGCAAAGTACATAAATTTGCCGCGCAATTCAGGATTGCCAACGAAATATTTTAACTTTGTAAAGGGGGCGTAGGGGGTATAATTTTAAGCATATATGGTTAAGTGATTCTTAATCAATACTTTGAAGTTTTTACAGAATTGGACAGAGTTGGACAAAGACCAGAAATTCAATTTTTCTAAGTTTTTTTTTAAAATTTGGTCAATTTTGAAAACGATCTGGCATTTTTTACTCTCTGTGACTTTCAAGTTAATTCATTTACATTGAGCTTCTTTTAAGAATAATCTTGCTTCAAATTATTTCCAAATTTGTAAAACTAGAATCAACATATTAAAAAATTTAACCTTAAACAGTAAATTTAAACAGTAATATTTTGATATTTTTCAATTTCTATAATTTAATTTCTACCCTGGCTCCTTTAATGGAACGAAATGTATTAATTCAGTCCACTAGAAAGAAATTATTCCAAGTATACTTTCCTGAAGGTTTGAAAATTATTAAGTCATAAAAACTGAGTTTCTTTTTAAAGATTAGTATTTTTGAATTATTTCGCATTTTCAAGCATTTCCGACCACTGTGAGGTAACTGATTTAACAACTTTATTTTGTACAGATAGTGTCATAGTTTAGAAAACCAATGGAAATCTTTAATTATGACTTGAGTTAGTAAATGCTTTATAATATATTTTACATTAAGTTAGTAATAGGGTAGATTAGGGTAATATGAGCACCTTAGTAATATGAGCATACTTAAAGATTTCTCAGATGTAAGCAGTGAAGTTAAAGTTGCTTTGTATTATTTGAATCCACTTTATGTGGTGATAACAGGAACCAGTACAATTAGTGCAAATTTATACGCATTAATTAGTGGCTATCATCTAATCAAAAAGCTGTTAATTTTTTTGCGTTTTTAAAATAATATCATCAGACATGAATAAATCTGTGGCGCGAAATTTTGGTGCTAAAATACTGAAATTTTTAATAAATAATGAAATAATTTTTTTATAAAGAAAAATATGTTAGCTAAAAATCCAATTTATATTTGTTTGAAAAACAAATCATAGAAATATTTAGTTTTGACTTTATTTAAAAATACAATTTTTGTGCAATATGAGCTTTAATTATGCTTTAATTACTCAGTGTTTTTCATTGAAATTACCTGGTTTAAAGTCCTAAAATAGCAGTGGTTTTAATTGCTTTTTTAAAGTAGTAAAAAAATTTAATATTTTTCTGTAATTTAAAATCAAAAAATTTGAATTTTTATCGTTCAAAGGTTCAATTTGATAAAATTGAAAAAATAACAAACTAATTTTTTTTTTTTGTTGTTGCGTAAAACATAGTAGTTTTGTTTCAACAAAAAGTGACCTAAAAATTGACCTTTTAATGATAAGTTTTGTTAATAACAAATCATTACATTCCAAAAATTAGTTCTAATTGTCAGGCTGGTATTCTTTTACTTAATTAATTTTATTGTCATAAACGTTCAAAAGATGTCCTGAACGTCTTTTGAATGTTTATAAAACGTCTTTTGGAACCAAATGCCGGCTGGGTAAGCTGTATGCTTAAAATCATTTATACATTTAATTATTCACAAGATAAAGCAAATTCAGTATATAATTAATAATCATTTACAAAAAAAAATTTCACAGTTATTAGGAAACATTCACTTCATGTCGTTCTTAAATATTCTTACCAAAAACTGAGGTGCCATTGTCCCGAACATGACTTTTTAATTTAAAATGGTTAATTTAAAAACATTCAGTACTATAAGATTTTCGGGTTGACATGTAGCATAATGAAAATTGTTCTTACCATATAATTTCAAAAGATTGTTCGTTTTTAGATGTAATTTTCGCCAAGAACAAAAAAATTTTAATAAAGTTTTTTATAAGTTTAAACAGTCTAAAGTAGAACTCTTCGACCAAAAACATACATTCACAATAGGATTCAATTTACGATTTCATTATACTAGGTTTGAATAAGAAGTTTTTGTTAATAAAAATTTTTCGCATTTAGTTTTACAATATGGAATATATTTTTATGGGATATATTCTAATAAAGACAAAAACTATTTATTTATTTATTACTAATATTTTTATGTAATTGTAAGCAACATAATTAAAACTAATCAAAAAATGTAAGATAAATGCAAAAGGAAACGTCGATGCACAAAATTTTTTTGGATTAACTTTTAGATTAGTGTTTAATATTATTCTTTAGTTTTTAATCATAATCATAAGAATGAACTTTTTTTTTATGACTATGTTTTAGTGGTCTAAGATCTTAGTTCCATTTGTATAGCACTGTATATTTGTATAGTATTTATAATTTAATAGAAGGAACTTTTTTAAATACTTAAAGTAAAATCTTATTTCTAGTTGGTTTTTCTAGTTTTTTGCCACAAAGCAGTGTTTCACAGGAAGACGTGCAACCACGCAAAAAAATACATTGTTTTGATGATTTGACCACGGCGCTTGACATGTTTTCAAAATTTAAAAATGCACTAAAAAAACTTACTTAAACTTATTTGAAAAAAAAATCTTTAAAAATAAAAAAAAATTTAACGAAAGAGAAAATAAAAAAAATACTTAACTAAAGCAAAAACAGAATATATATATATATAGTTGTAGAAAATCACTTAAAAACTTTTTTTTCATTTAACACTGTGTCGTCAATAAAGACTTATCAGAAATTTTATAATTGCTCTGCTCCTTTAAGAACATTGAGCACTCTATTTGTAGAACACATTTTAAAATTGTTTATATATATATATATATATATATATATATATATATATATATATATATATATATATATATATATATATATATATATATATATATCAGGCCTTGTTACGAGATTTCGCTGCGTAGCGAAAACGCGTAACGCATTTCTAAGTAACTCAACTCAGCAAATATAATTTGCATCGTTAGAAGTTATATTGCGTCACTAGCGTCTTTTCAAGTACCGCATTGTAATTAAAGTTATTTTATTAACGCGTTAAAAATCATACAAACAGTTTGTTTATTTTTCACTATAACAAAAGTTACAAATAAAATCTAAGTTCTTATTAAAAAAATCATTTTTATTATTTTTTTCAAATATGAACTAAATTTGATTTTGAAAAAAATATTTTTTTCATGAAACGTAAAATATTTGTTTATTTTCTTATGATTTTATATTTGGTTTTTGGTTATTTTATTAACTGTTAATACATTTTTTCTTATTTAATTTGTGAACTCTTTTTAATAATGTTTTTAAACAATAAAGTTTTTTTTTGTTATTTATCAGTTACCGATAACATATTCGTGATCATAATTTATTTTCATAAATTAAATGAACGTCATTAAAACTTTACGTTATGGAATTAACAATAAACAAAATATCTTATTAATAAAATATTTACATCAAAATAAATCGCATTTTTTAAATTATTATGACAAAAAATAATTTTTATATTCAAAAGGAATTTATATATTTAATTCCTTAAGATAAAACTTAAAACACTTTTTTTTTTTTTAACTAATTTTTAATAACAAAAAAAAAATTATGAAACAAACTGTTTCTTTAACAAAAAAATCTATTATTTTACAATTGCGGTTAAATGCTTTTACTTACGACTTTATTTCTTCTGAATAAACGTCACGTTAACGATAATCAAAAGATAATTTAAATATTCTAAAAGATATGAGTTTTTGCGTAGCGCAAAACTGCTGAACGCGTAGGCAAATCGCCTTTTCGCAAGCAAAATGCGAGCTGCGTAGCGCTTCTTAACAAGGCCTGATATATATATATATATATATATATATATATATATATATATATATATATATATATATATATATATATATATACATATATATATATATATATATCAGGCCTTGTTAAGAAGCGTTACGCAGCTCGCATTTTGCCTGCGAATAGGCAATTTGCCTGCGCGTTCAGCAGTTTTGTGTTGCGCAAAAACTTTTATCTTTTAGAATATTTAAATTATCTTTAGATATCGTTTACGTGACGTTTATTCAGAAAAAATAAAGTCGTAAGTAAAAGCATTTAACCGCAATTGTAAACTAATAGGTTTTTTGTTAAAGAAACAGTTTGTTTAATAATTTTTTTGTTGTTGTTAAAAATTAGTTAAAGAAAATAAAGTGTTTTAAGTTTTATCTTAAGGAATTAAATATATAAATTCCTTTTGAATATAAAAATTATTTTTTGTCATAATAATTTAAAAAATGCGATTTATTTTGATGTAAATATTTTATTAATAAGATATTTTGTTTATTGTTAATTCGATAATGTAAAGTTTTAATAAGGTTCGTTTAATTTATGAAAATAAATTATGATCACAAATATGTTATCAGTAACTGATAAATAATATAAAAAGAACTCTTTATTGTTTAAAAACAATTGTTTAAAAAAAATACATAATTATATAAATATTAAAAAAAACAATTTATTAATATTTATTATAAAAATTCATTAGAAATGTTTTGTTACTTCATTATAAAGTGTTTCGATAATATAAAAGCATTAAAGATTGAACTTACTTAATTATAACGGCTTTCTAAAACATTTTTTCTTTTTTTTCAACGAAATTTGTTTATCTTTTTAAATATTTAATCTTATATTAAAATTCCCTAAAGAGACTTTCGTTGTTGTAGAATGTTATCGTTTATAAAAACAAAATAATTTTTAATTTATTAATAATGTTTATTATAAAAAATGCATACTTAAACAATTTATATAATATAAATTAAAAAAATTATATACAACTGTCAATCACTCTTTAAAAAAAAATTATTATCAGTAAATTATGACTTTATTTAAAATTATTTGGCTAATATAAAAATGTTTGTTAATAAGTTTTGATGTAATTTATTTCGCCTAAGGTATAATTCAGAATATTTTTCATTCAGCATGTTTTTAAAATGTTTTTTGTAATAGCCGCTGTCAAATTGTCAAAGCAAAATGTGATTAGCCTGGTCACATAATGACATGAGATCGCACTTCTTCTTGTGAAAGACTGCAAAGTGACATCACATGCGCAAAAAAATTGTGGCTTCAATGATTTACAAAAAAGACTTATCTATTATTTTTAAAGGTCTAAGAAGTAGATGACATAATTTTAGCAATCAGAAATTATCAAGAGAGGGGCAAATCGAAAATTTAAGTTTCAAATTTTCCACTTGGATGAGACAATATGTTTTGTATTTTTTCAATCTTGTCAATTTTTTTAAATATAATAACATACAAAACACCAAAACACTAGACTGAAATTTTTTAAGTGCACTGAACTGCAATTACTTTTAAATTTTTTTGTTTAGTGGCTTTTGTTAAGAGCTTTTAAATTTTGCATCAAATTATCTCATTTCAACATATTCGTTATATCATCCATACTGCAGTCGTTTTTTAAAATCCCGTAAGGTAAAAAAAATCAATTTTGACTTTTTTTACAAAATAAGCTAGTTTAGATGTCTACAAATGTTATTGAATACATATTTTCAAAGAGCTCTGAAAAAATTCATAAAAATTATTCCTTTCAAAAAACATTTTACAAAGAGTTTCACCTAATATATTTTTTTTAATTGCGTTTTTCTCGAAATATGTAATAAGCATATTAAGGTTTTTTGAAAAACAGCTGCAGCCTTATTTATAGTAAAAAAAATAAATGTACCAAAAAAAACTTTTAATTGTCAAAAGAAAGTTTTAAAGTTTTTTCTGGCTACGGGCTTTTTTTTTGCCTCCACAGCAGCACCTTCTGGAGTAGCAGGACTGTCTTATTAAGTTTTTTTCTTTATTAAATTTCAGACAATTTTTTCAGATCATTCGCAGCTTATTAGGACTAATTACATGAGCACATTAATAACATCTCAATCATGACACATACATAACAAGTTTTTTCTCCCGATGTTTTGATGTTTTTAGAAAATTTAGCTTTTGAAAAAATCTTTTCGTTTGTTAAAGTGTATAATATCGTTACATGTTTGTATACAATCTCTATAAGACTTCAAAAGCATTTTGTAATTTAAAGTAATCAAAAAAAAAAAAAAAAAAAAAAGCCAGTGGTAGGACTTGAACCACAACTTATTTGTTCAGAAGCTCCGTGCACTATTCACTCGGCCACGCTGACACGTTGATTGTTGGAAATTTTTAAAACTACATAATGATTTTTTTAATGGAAATAAATGTTATAGATCAAAATAAAGAGAGCTTGACACAATGCAATTTTCGAGTGAAAGTCAAACTGTAAAACTTGATAAATGTTTCAGTATGTTTTAACATTACTTAATTTGAAGTTTACTTACTAGTTTAGTGTATATTTTCATACACTTTCACTCACTTTGCAAACAAAATGTACTGCAACGCTTTCTGGCCACTACCTCAGTTGCGATGGCTGCCAAGGGTTCTGTGTCAAACATGCTCAAAGGGGCACTAACACTACTATTAAAAGGATTAAGTTCGGCAATAATATATAGAGATATTAGGGTGTTTTCTCAAGAGTATCCCAATGTTTTTTAAATTTCTGCAGTTTAAAATATGTTAATGAAATTTGGCAGAAAAAAAAGTATTATAAATATTGTAGATCAGACTTCAAATTAATGCAAAAAAATCTAATAACAAAAAATTCCCCTAATCCCCCCCCCCCCCCCCATCATCCCTGTCATTGCCTTGTCATTGTCAACCCCTTACCGTAAGGTAAGAGGTTATCATGTTGCATAATATCTTTTATATTTAATTATTATCTTATAATTTTCTCATTTGGCGGAGTTTAATATAGCACAAGTTACTGTTATAATTTACAGCTTAGGTATAATTTAAAGTTTAAGTTGCAGTTTTAGTGTAACAAGCAATTTGATGAGCTAGTAATGTATTTAATATTATAACGATATTACTTTTAGTAACTGTTTTTACGTAACATGATACTTAAAAAAGTAAAAGTAAAAAAGTAAGAGTAAAAGCGCAAATATTACTTAAACCACTTTAATTAGTTATAGAAAACTATTTAATGCATTCATGCTGACAAAAAAATGTTATTTTAAAAGAGTATCAAATTGCTGAAGTAAAAAGCTATAAAACAACAACAAAACAAACTGCAAAGTTGTTCTTACAATATAAAGAGCTTGTGTTAATATAAAACAACTTCGCTGTTTTATTGCTTATTTATATAGTTTATAACATTAATAACATAAAAAGCATGTAAAACAAAACAAAGTGAATAAATAGAATTGTTCTTTAATAATAGTAATAAATATAAACTCTAAACTTCATATTTGCACAAAAACATGCCTAAAGACCAAACAAGTAAGACCAAAGAAAAAAAAACATTACATACAACATTTTTATAATTTATTGTTTCTTGGTTTAGCATACTATTAAAAATAAAAGTATAACTTTTTTATTCAAATAGTTTTATTATGAATAGTACAAAAAATTTCTTTGAACAGAAGTAAAATAATTTATTTTTATTATATAAATTTTTTATAATTTAATTTTTGGTTTCACATTTGCAATAATCACTGCAGGGTGTCTGCCAGTATTTTAAGGTGGATTTCCCTGATTATTCCCTGATCCACAACCTGCTCTCCCTAACTTAATTTAAAGCTACCCAAATAAAACTTCAGAAATAATAGACTTAGGTTCTTTAAGAAAAATGCTCATCAATTGCAAAATATAAACATTAATACAATTAATGCTTAAAATATCAAGAGAAAACTTTCTGCTGATTAAAATTTTTATTATGTGTATAATATACCATCTACTTTAGTCATGTAAGTTTAAGGAAGAGCCATTTTTCTCGATTTCTTATTGATTTATTCAAAGTTTAACTTATTTTCCCTAATTATTCCCTGATATTTTTGCAGATATCTGAATTCCCTGACTTTTACCTGTTTTCCCCGATTTCCCTGATCTGGCAGACACCCTGCACTGGTTTAATAGTTGCAATACAATGTTTTTACTTTTAAAACTATTTTAAGAAACAAAAAATAACTATTTAAAATGTTTACGATTTAAACAATTTTTTTTTCCTCACTTGCACTATATTTTAAATCTGATATTGCTAGATATATGTTCAACTTTCGGGAATGATCCTCGCTATGCCACTAGGTATTACGGATGCCGCCACAATAAAATTTATATTTATAGAGCATTAAAACTCTTTCAAATTTTTCTAATTTTTTTAATTTCAATTGCAAAACTATTTAAATAAGAGAATTTTAGAAGACTAAAATTTTTTTGTTCAAATGGTTTTTTTTTGGTTTTTTTAAAAAAAATGATTAACTTGCATATTTATAGAAAATGATTAACCTTGATATCGCTTTACATAAAATGAAATTATTACAAAATGATATTGCATTTTTCATATTCTATTCAAGATTTCTTGTTAAAATAATTTTTAGTTAGAAGCTTATATTATGAGCCAAATGTTTCTATTTATATGTTATATGTTATAAGATATAAATAGAAACATTTGTATGGCAAACTTTTGCGAGTCTTTGAGTATATTAGTCCAGTTGAATATAAAAAAAGCAATTGCTTTTACTCAGTGTTTTTGAAGTAAAATACTCAGTTTTAAGGAAATAAAAATTTCAGCGATTTTGCTCAAATAATCATATTTCTACTCAAAAGATAAATAACTTATTTTTCATAAAATTTAGTAATAATTTAGCGTGACGCAAACGCTAAAATAATTTAGCGTGACGTACACGCTTAAATAATTTAGCGTGTACGTCACGCTAAATTATTTTAGCGTGATGTACTTTATGACTTCTAATAAAGAACTTAGACAAAAACATTTTTTTAAAGAATGATAAAAAAAAAAAGTTAAATTAAATAAAAGTTAATTGTTTTTTATTATATTTATAAAATACAATAGAAAGTTTTTTATTATATTTATGTATTTATTTTTATGTTATGATTATACATTTTTTTAAAGTAGATTTAGTAAACGTACAATAATAATTAATAATACAGTAAGGAAGTTTAATCAATCTTCTGTCTTAAAAAAAGGAAATACTTTCTCGTTTTTATTACATCTAGTATTGTTATAATAATAAGAGGCTCTTAAATTTAAATGTCAGAGCTCACCCATGTCTAATCTGGCAAGGTTTTTATAAACAGTTTATCATAACATTTTTGCAATAAAATAAAAAAAAAACAAAAAGAAAATAATTATTTATAAAAAAAAATTATTGAATATAAAAAAAACATAAACCTGTTTTTTAGCAAAATAACACACTGGCTTAAATAAAAACTTGTTTCAGAACTTCCAATAAAATGTTTTTACAATAATCAAAATAAAGAATATTAAAAGAATATTATAATTATGACTGATATTTTGATATGATATTTTTTAGATTATTTAATGGTAAAAATAAAATAATTATTTACTTGGTCTTGTCCTTCTTTATAGCTATTTGAGGCTGATAACGATAGAAATCGTTCTATTACTTTAACAGCATTTATCTATTATAAATAAAATCAATTATTTCCTTTATAATATATACATTATTATTGTATTGATGGGTATACAATGAAAATTATAATGTATAATATAAAATAAAATTTACAATAAAAAATTTGTTTGTATTGTTGAAAATTAATACTTGAACAAAAGTTTTAGCACATTATTGTGTGTATCTAGTATTATTATCGACTAAAAGTTGACTAGTCAAAAGTCAAAATTAGCAGACTAAGAAAAAAACAAGTAGTCAATTTAATGACTATTTGTCAATTTAATGACTATAGACTTCCTACTAATCAACTAAAAGTTGATTTAGTTAAGTGAAAATCTGAAAATTCTTGTTTTTTTTTTATCTTTTTATTCTCTTTAACTTTCTAATCTTTTATTTTTGTTTTTTAATTTAAAAACAAAAGCATGTACAATTATAATTAGAGATGTCAGAATACTCATAATATGTTGTGGATATTCTGGCAAACAACTTTATGCTGTAGGCATTTTTGTTAATTTATGACTTAGCTGTGTAACAGTACATATTATTTGTTGATTTTTAAATCAATTTGATTTAACCATATATTACATGTTGCCAAATGGCAACACACAGTAAAAAACAGATAACTTCTTTTATGTTAAAATAAAATCAACTTTGCAGCGGTTTCCCTATGATTTATCATCATTGCTTGACTTTAAAGTCGATACAATTTGCGTTTGAATTTTAAACAATGCTCTAAAGTTTAATAATTAATCAGAATTGTCAGTTTTTTTTTAATTTAAAAAAATATGTGTGTAATAAAATTTAACTATAGTTATGTATAAACGTATCATACTCTTCAAACCACTCAAAAAAATTACAAAAATAACCAGCTCAGGTATTTCAGAGGTAATTTCAGAAGTTGATAGATCTTCACTACAACCTGAACTTTAAACATCGTTTAACTATAATAGGAGTTTCAATTATATGGTTGCGATAAAACAATGCAATAAATCCTTCTCAGTGAAAGGCTGCTTGACACTGATAAACCATCACTGCTGACTAGTACCATGGTTAATGATTCAACTCTACTTCATAAGAAAAAGAAATGTTAATGAAAATGAAAATTACACCTAATTAAAAAATCAGCTATGTATTTCATTAATTTTTTTTTTCTTTTGATTTTCATAAATACTTTCATGACAAGACTGCTTCAAGCTGGCTCTGGGCCCTGGGGCAAAATTAAGTTGTAAAGCTCCAAAATCAAAATGTATTTTGATTTTGGAGCTTCACATTTTAGCAAGTATTTAAGGCAGTCCCTAAATCATTGGGGTCTGGGAATCTCTCATATTGTTTTGCTCCATTAACATTTAAATGATATGATGTTAAAAAATAGAAAGTGAAAATAAAATTACTTTATTATTTTTATGACAATTTATTTCAAAAATATTATTCCCATATTTCGACCAAATCGACTTTTAGTTAAATTAGTCGATTTTTTATAATGTTTTAGTTGATTTTAGTCAAATTTAGAAAATATATTAGTCAATTTAGTCATGTCAAATTATTTATAGTCCTAACAACACTAGTATCTAGAAAGTTATTATGGTATCTAGCACATTATTGTGGTGTTTTTAATAAGTTCTTTTCAGTATTTTAGTTATCCATAACAGTATACTTTTCAGTATTCAGTGTGTCCATAACATTTAAATAAGCATTTTAAAATAAACTTTATAAAGATCTTGTCAACATTAATTGTGGGAAAATTGTGCTATTCTAGATAATACATTTTCTGAATCCTAAAACTTTTATTGAAAAAATTTCAGTTAAACACACTTTTATGGCTCATAGTTTTTAAATAAAAACTTCTAATCAACTGAATTTATCAACAACAAAAAATTATCCAGAGTATATTTATATCCAATTTGTAATTATTTTGAAATTAAGGTATCAAGAAAAAGGTGTTGTTCTTTAAAATAAAAACCTCAACTTAATAAGAAAATTTTTAATTTCAGCCTAAATATGAAAAATCGCCAGTATAAGATTTAAATTTTTTGCTCTTATAAGAATATTCGTTGAGTACTTATAAGGTTGGGAAAGATAAGTACTGCTTTAACTTTTCCTACCCTATCTACTTAAACTAAGACTATTCAAGTTAGCTAAACACAGTGATCCCAAAAGGGGTTCGAACATCTTCAGAAATGACCCAAAAATTACACTGGAGGTGATTCTATAGGCATTGGGGATCACTTTAAAGTAAAAAGTAAAATCTTTTAATGCAGGAGAATCAATATCTATTTAGGATTTTCATCTAACAACCACAAAAAACTTTTAAGGTGTATTTCCACTGCTAAAATTCACTAAAAAAACTTTTTTAAGCCTTAAATTATGCAAATATCTCTAACCAACATCTCTTAGGGCTGAACTTTTTTTTCCTTCTTTAATAAAAATTGAAATTTGACCGCAAAAAAAATCATATTTTTTTTATGTGATAAAATAACTATAAATTATTTTTAGGTATTTTTTATAAACTAATTAGTTGCTTACTTTATTGATTCAATGCAATGACATCGCAAATGGTGGACACTTTTTTCTAACAGTTAAAAATAACTTTTTTAAAAAGGAAAAAAGAAAAAAGGGAAAAGAAAACATTTTTAAATTAAACAAAAAATCAAATCAACTAAAAAGAAGATTAATAAATAATTTAAAAGAAGAAAAGTAAAAGAAATATCTGAAAGAAAATAAGTAAAAAAGTATCGAAAATAGAAGTTAAAAAAAAGAGTTAATGAATGAAATAAATAAAAAGAGTGGAAAAGAAAGAAAAAAAACTATTTAAACATCGGAAAGAATTGGAAAACCAAGATTTTCTTTAGTTTTGTTTCATTTATTTCTTAGGATTATTTATTTACAATTTATTTTTTAGTTATTGTCTTGTAGCAATGATTTTTTTTCTTTAGTTTTTTAGCGTATAAAGTTTTACTTATTTTTTCGTTAGTCATTTATTGTTTTATTTATTAGTTATTAATTATTTTTAAATAGTGATATATAAATTTTTTATACAGTTATATATTATTTGCTTGTATTTTCATTTTAGCCATTTATTATATATGTTTTATTCTACCATGTATTATTATTTGTATATATTTTATGTTGTTGTTTTGTATTTTGCCGAGAGTACTGAACATAATTTTTTGTTTTGTTTTAATTTTCTCAGTGTTTTTATGTTTACATTTGGTTTATTTATTTAGTCATAATATTTGTAATATATTTTGGTTATTATATTATAAGAGCTATGATTAATATATATTTACTAAATCCTTATAATTTTTTTAGCAATAGTCGTTTTTATTCTTAGTTACGTTTTGTCAGTTTATTACTGTTTTGTCAGGTTTGTTACGTTTTGTCAGTTATTTACTGCTTGTAACTGTAATTTTGCATGTATAAATGATTGTTGTATGGAAAGTTATACCGATTTAATTAAATTATTATAATTACTATATCAGGAATAAATAAGTGCAAGAGCAGAGAAAAGCTCTCCTAAAACGAATGTGAGCCATGCGAGAAGCTCCTCTAAACAGCTTTTAAAAGGAGCTTTTGGTTTATTCATTATAGAAATTGTTTGTTTAAAATACAAAATTTGTTTTTATATCTGTTGCAAGAATATGCTTATAGCATTTGTTACAAGGGTATATACATAGCAAATGCTGTTTATCATAACATAAATGATGTTTTTTGCCTTTAAAAAAGCATTGCAGTTTATTATGCAATTATTGATTTATATTAAAAATGATTTTCGCATTTTTCATCTTAGATACAACAATAATGGTTTTCTTTTATAAACAATTTTTCAAACTTGACCATATTGTCATTAATGTTATAGTTATATTAACTGTTATGTAAATAAAAAAATAAAAAAATGCATTTTGTAAGTAAAAGTCTGAAACTCGAACTTTGTTTTTTTTATTTGATATAATTTGCACAAGAATTTTTTTTTATCATTATCTAAAAATAGAAAAAAAACAAAAGTGATTTGTATTCATGAAAAATATAACTTTGCGAGAGCCATAAACTGCTCCCATAAATCACTTTAGGGAAATGTGGATGAGAGCTTTTGCTCCGGCTTCCTGTCGAGGCCTGCTATTTTATCATTATTATTACTATTGTTAAAATAATATGTTATTATTACTATTATTATTCATTATTATTATTATTATTTATTATTATTATTAACATAAATATTATTTTTATTTTTATTACCATTACTATTTTATTCATTGTCATTAGGTGTTAACTTAATGTTAGTAGTTTATACTATTTGTAAACAACCTTGAAATGTCATACCAAATATTTCAGAAATATATTGATTACTTCTTTTAAATAGTTCTAAATTTTTCTCTATTTACTCTCACTTATTTCGATGGGTAAAACAGTTTTATTTTATTAAAAACAAATGGACTTTTCTGTCAAAAATTTAATTGATTGTATGTCAAAAAAATGCCTAAATCAACAAAAACTCACAAAAAGAAAAACTCAGATTGCTTAATAACTAACTTTTTGATTGAAAGTCAAAAATATTTTCAACTGTAATCTTGATTTCAATTATGAGATTATTTCCAATTAGCATTTGAGATCCATGCAAACTACAACAACTTGAGACTGGTAGTATTAATAGGCTGATACCAAACTTGTACAATTAAATCATTATTAAGCTATCTAAAAGATATTCTGCTTGCCAGTGTATATTTGTTGAGTGGCTTAACCAAAGGTAAAGGAAGATTTGCTACAGATTGACTTGATATACTAAATCAAAATACAAAAGTCTGACTTGAAAACCATATCAAAGCTTCCAGATCCAGTCCTTCATCATTTTAGCCATCTGAAAAAAGATGCAAAAAGACATTCTTACTTTTGCACTAACGAGGACCCTAATTGTGCTGATTTGATTTCTAAAAAAAGGTGTCTCTCCAGGAGATACTGTCAAACTTAGCAAAACAAGTGAAGGTTAACCATTTAGTCAAGTATCAAGCAGCAGTTATTTACTGTTGAAACATTGGTCCAAGTTCAAAACAGTAATTCTTTTGAATGGTGGTGTGAAAAAACTTGCATCAGCTCTAAACAGCTTAATGGGAAAAGATTTGTAGAAAGAAAGGTGAGACAAAAACTTGACAACCTCTGGAAAAAATCAACAGATTTTTTCATGATATCAAATGTGTCATTTAGGACAAAGAAATGAAAAATCAAGTTCTGAAAGTTGTTCACTGTGAGAATTGAGCCTGGTCATTTCAATCTCATGTGGTATGCAAACAACAATGCTACTGGTTATATCTGATGTTGAGTCTGGTCAACATCAGACATCTTCAGCAATATAGGTGTTTGCTTAAGTGAGACTGAATACCACAAAAATGAAATGGCTGTTTTCAAATCACATAAAATTATTTAAGACACATCTTTAACTTAAATGAGACTCAAAAGTACCCTAAGATTTTTATGTGTTTCAAGCATACCCTCTGCTGCAACAATAACTATCTTTTATTATGCCATCATCCTGGACAGAAGAGCTTGATTGTATTCATGATGCTCATTGAGTATAACTTTCCTTGGAACTTGTGTCAATTATGCTTAAGATAATTTTCGAAAATAAACAACTTCTATCAACTCAAAGTTTGACTTAATAACGTGATGTAAATCCTCTTACTCAAAGAATATGTTTGACCAGGTTACTCAAATTCTTGCAGTGAACAACTTTTAAAACTTGATTTTTTATTTCTTTGTCTTGAATGACAACATTTGACATCATAAAAGGTTGTCAAGTTTTTGTTTCATGCTTGTTTCTTTAACTCTTTTTTTATTCACTTAATGAAAAAGGAGTTCAAGAAGCAAACATAAAACAAAAACTTTAGAACTGATGCAAGCCTTTTTATAAACTCCTACTAAACCTTACAAACTCTGGCTGATCTAGAACATTTAGTTTTTTATGCAATAGCTGTGCTAAATTCCAGTCTTCAGTTACAAGACTTTAATAAATTAAGAATTATTCAAATATTATCCACTCTCCATTCATTAACCCTTACAAGCAATCTGAGCTTACTCTTGATGCAAATCCTTCAATGAAAGTCCATCTTTTCTTGAAATCTTCAACCACAAAAATGGCCGATTCTTTTCCACCTCTAAATGCAAGCATATTATAGGGAAAAGTTTAAAGTAAATGAATACAAAAATAAGTTGAATAATATTGACATTCTTCAAAGATTTGCTTAAAAAGATTGTGGATTGTAACAAACCCCTTTGTCAATTGTTTTAGAAAGTTTCAATCTGTTAAAAGAGCTAGCTTTAGAAAAATCTCAGAAACATGATTCTATCAAAGAACTTAAAATTCAAGCATTCTTACTTTGCTTTTGGAATTTCAGTTACTCTCAAAGCACATGCCCTTTTTCATCACATTAAGGAGTTTGGTAAAAAAATAATAATGGGTTGTAAGTTTTCAATAACCAAACTATTGAATTGATGCATGCCGAATTCAAGATCCACTAACAAAGGTATAAACGTAATCTTCTCATCCTGAATATGAGGCAAACTTGTAAGTAATCTCAACAGTGAATGCAATAAAAATTAAATTCTTCTAGATTCAAAACTGATTTTTTAGTAGTTTGAGATATATATAAAAATTCTTCATTAAAATCTAATTTGGGTTCTTAGGGATGATGGTTTGCAATATTTGCAACATAAAAAGTTTTAAAATCTTTTTTTTGTGTGTATGTGTATGACATTTGGCAGAAGGAATACCGGCAATATATTTCAAAAATAAAGGTTTTTGGTGTATTTAGGCAAATCCATTTTCTCCTGCGGAAGTAATTAAACTATTTTAATTTTTGCTTTAAAGTAGCTTTAAAATCTCCAATAACAATAATAACATAATCGTAACTTTTCATAACTTTTCTACCAAATCCCTTTCATAACTTTTCTACCAATCATTTAGAATTTTATTTGCATACACTTTTTTTTTAAATTGATGTAATGCTCTTAATTTCTAATCTAAAGAAAATTGTTTTTATTATTTACCTGATTCCCTACAGATCGGAAACAAAAAAATGATCTTAAAGCCATTTATTACCGATCCAACCAATTTCACTACTCCATAAACAAAAGATGTTGAGCATAAAAATGCGAAAGCCCGTTATTACTTTAAAACTTAATTAAATAATGTGACATTCGCGCTCCTCCCTGAATATTACAAAAGACTTCACCCAAAACCTTGTTGCGCAATGATTTTGTATTCTGCATAGTTTCTGCGTAAATAAACATCATTTTTTTTTTCAACAATAAATTACATGAAAGAAAGAAACAAAAATTTAGAAGAGAAAACATAAATAAATGAGTTGGATAAAATCGACCAAAAATGTTTGTAATATTATAACTAATTGATTGCAAAAATACATATGCATTTGTTTAATGGTTTCTTTAAAAGGCCACCCGAGAGCCGTCACGCCGCCTGTGACAGCAACCCTGAATAATTTATTTAATTTATCAAAATTTTCCTATATTATAGATGAAGGACTTTTTTTAGGTACCTTCTTTTTATCATAAGTGCGAACTGGCATAAGTGCGCCGAAAGAATTTGCAAACATTGGCATAAGTGCAAATTGGCATAAGTGGCGAATTGGCAAGTTCGCACTTATGCCAATTCGCACTTATGCCAGTTCGCACTTATGCCAATGTTTGCAAATTCTTTTGGCGCACTTGTGCCAGTTCGCGCTTGTGGCAGTTCGCACTTATGCCAGTTTTTGCAATTGTTTCGCACTTATGCCAGTTCGCACTTATGCCAATGTTTGCAAATTCTTTTGGCGCACTTATGCCAGTTCGCGCTTGTGCCAGTTCGCACTTATGTCAGTTTTTGCAATTGTTTCGCACTTATGCCAGTTCGCACTTATGCCAATGTTTGCAAATTCTTTCGGCGCACTTATGCCAGTTCGCGCTTGTGCCAGTTCGCACTTATGCCAGTCTTTGCAACTGCTTCGCACTTATGAAACTCGCACTTATTCAGCCTCCTCTAAGACTTTCGGTACTAGAATTTAAAATACTAAATATTGGTATAAATAACTCCATACTGCCAAAAATGGACTTGGTGCATTTCCCTTGTATACCGACGATTTTTTGTCACTCTTCTTATCTCGCCCGTTCATTCTCTTTCTTCTTTTTGTTTTCGTCAGCCTTACTCCTTAAATATTTTTTATCTAACACCGATTTTGTTAATATTATTGTTCCTATGACTTTTTTTTATTAGGGGAGAACGGGGTGAGATAGGACAAAAAAATTTGCTTGGGTGCTGCGCTTTAAATTTTCCACAAAAACCATACAAATCGGTTTAAAACTATAGTCCAATGAATTGTCATGTTAAATTATTGCAAAACCCATTATTTAACCATCAAATTAAGTTCAAGGGCTTGTCCCATGTCACCCCATGTTGGGGTGAAATGGGACAATGGTTGGGGTGAAATGGGACAAAAATAGAAACAAATAGTTTTAAGTATTATTTTATTGTTTATTCTACTCCTTATAAAACATAACAATACACAAAATTTATTTATGTTTAACAAAAATAAAATACCATTCTAAATGTATTTGTAATTTTGTTCAACAGGTTGCTTGATGTTTAAATTGAGTCAAAATTACGTTGATGTCTGAGGGGGTAACTTTTTTTCTTTTTCTTATCTTTATCTTCTTTTTTTCTTTTACATTCTGATAAACTTTCAACTTGTTCATTTTTTGTTGGTGTGTCAGTCAATACCAGAGACCTAGAACATTTTCTTTTTGCCACCCTTTCACCCGCTTTTGGAAATGGCCTTATATCTTCTGCTGTCCAATCGTAGGCAGAAGTGCTGATTTGCTGTTTCTTTTCATTAATAACTTCAAATACAATACACAGTGATGTGGGGATTGTTTGTTTGTCGGAATCGTCATTTGCTGGAATTGGTCGATCAGATACATAAAAACATAAAAAGTCAACATCACTGAAAACATATGGATTGTACGGGAAAATGCCAGCTGCTTTAAAACTATTTTGAATGCTTTGGGATGTAAAGGCTCTTGTATAAGCTATTCCTAAATTTTCAGAAATGTCATATATCGTCATAGGAGTATTTGGATGCGCCTTTAACCATGAATCACATGCTGAATTGTAAAATTTCTTTAATGGCCCAAATACTGATCTGTCAAGTGGTTGGAGTTTGTGGTTGCAATGGGGTGGCAATGTCAAGAGCACAACATTGCTTTCCTTAGCTTTATCCATCAGTTCAATCGATATATGAGTTTTGTGGTTGTCCATTATTAAAAGTAATAGATGATCCTTGCTAGGATGTCCATACTCCACAAAATGATCAAACCATTTCAAAAAAATTTCTGTATTTATCCATCCACTAGGATTAGCATCACCTTTTGTACCTGTTGGTGCACCTTTAAGCATATGGCTACAAAAGTTTGCTTCTGGCATACGAATAGATAATTTTATACGATTTAAGAATAAATAAAACCATTCAGTTTCAGCTGTTTCACTCTTTTTCCAGTTTTCTGGTATTTTAATGTCATTTTTAATTGCATATTGATATGCAAGTTGCTTTGTTTCTCTAACATCAAGTCCATAATGCATATTAGATGCTTGGCGAAGATATATTGAAAGTTCATCTTCTTGTCTTATTAAAAATATATTTGTTGTTCATCAAAGTATAAGTTACTGTAAGAAGTTACTTTATTAACCTTTATTTTCCGCTGTAAACATGATTTTGAAATTGTATACTCTTGTGCAGCTGCTCGTAGTGATAAACTGCCAGATTCGACAACCATCACAGCAGCTTTTATTGTATGAGCATCAGGCTTTGACTGACTTGTCACTCGTTTGTACTTTCTTGGCATCTGAAAAATTATTACTCATATTACTCTCTCCATTATTAAAAAAAAATTATGTTCTTTTTAATTGCATTAACCAAAATCCAGATTAGGCTATAAATTTTAAATTTATTTTAATGAAAATAAACCCTATAAAACATATAAAGTGATTAAATTTAATAAGGCTAATAGTGAAGAACTTTATTTAAACTGAATTTAAAATACAAAAATGATTGGCATTAAAACAATACTTACTGTGAAAGATATCTTCAGGACAAAGTAACAAAGAAATCCAATATATTTATCATTATTTTCTATGATAAAAAACACTTTACTTTTAAGTAAACATTGAAATCTTATTATAAACATAAACATAATTTTCTGTTCACTTGCTTTTTTACAAAAATATTGATTATATAAGTTAAAATACAGTAAATTAAAAAAATGATAAAATTGAACAGTGTCCCATTTCACCCCATCACTAGTAGGTAAGAGAAAACCTTTATTTTATATAGTTCTCGTAGCCATATGCGAATCATATTTCTTCAGTAGTTAAGTAAAACAATAGTGAATAATTAAAACCATAAACATAAAAATATATGCAAACAACACATAAATATTTAATATTAATGATGTCTTCAAAATCCAGGAAAATTGTTAGATTTTTACATATTCGCAAATATCCGGAAAAAAACAACTTCTGAAACTTAAAAAACACAATAATATGAAGAAGCTATTGCAAACTTATAACATATATAAAAAACTTTTGCTTTATTAAATTTTTCACTGAGATATTGCCAAGTCATCTCACCCCATGTCCCATCTCACCCCGTTCTTTCCTACTTGTTTTACTTTAGTTAACTCTTTATTATTTCCTTGTCCTTATAATCTTTTATTTTATTTGTTTATTTTATTTAGGTGTAAAATCCATTGACTAGTTTTCAACTATATGAGTGACACCGAACCTAATTTTGAAAATTATAATTATGTTTGTAAATTTTAATTTTATGGTTGAATAAATGGATAAATAAATGGATAAAAGAAATTCAAATTGGCCGCAAATATACGACAATAAAACAAAACAAGAAAGATGCACATTTACATCTCCCAACATTGAAGCAAAGAAGCCTATCCTTGGAGTCGGAAATTCGTCATCATTTTTGCCGCGAACGACTACCATTATAGTTGGGCGAAAACGAACTATGATTTTTGCCACTGATGTCCAAATAATAACTTTATTTTTTTTATATATGTGGTATCTAAAGTTTTTTTGCTTTGATCTTACTTGTTCGGTGTAATAAAGACTCGTATAGGCACATTTTTGCGCAAATATGAAGTTTAAAGTTTTACGACAATAATTTTTAAATTTGTTAATTAGAACAATTCTATTTATTTACTTTGTTTTATTTCAAACTCATTTTATGTTATTAAAGTTACAAACTGTATAAAACAGCAATAAAACAGTGTCACAAAATTGTTTTTACATTAAAAATTAAACAACACAAGCTTGTTATATTTTTAAAACTTTGCAGTTTTTTTTGTCGTTGTTTTATTTTTGTCGCTTTTTTACAATAACAATTTAAAAGTCTTTAAAAATAATGTTTTTTATCGTCGGCATGAATGTAAATAATATATATATATATATATATATATATATATATATATATATATATATATATATATATATATATATATATATATATATATATATATATATATATATATATATTATATGTATATTTTATATATATATATATATATATATATAAATATATATATATATATATATATATATATATATATATATATATATGTATATATATATAATAAAAAAAATTTATTTAATTTAGCCAGCCATGTATCTGCTAAACATCAACTCGATTTGCCATCAAGTAAAATTGAAAACATTGACTTTATTGTACATAATGATCTGGCTGACAAAGCAGAATGCTCTAGTATGATGAAGCAAAATTGTTTCTCATTATTTTCACCAATCAGTGCCATGAATTCTCCTATTAGTACATGTGAACGAGAAAATATGTATTGTGAAATGGATAATTTATGATCTGAAAGAGACAAATTACTTGAAAAATTACTCTTGCCTGTGTATTTGTCTCCATATTCATTTCAAGTTATAAGTCAAAATCCTGAAAACTGTTTGATGTTGACTGGGTTAAACTTTACGATGTTAACAACACTTATAGAGTGCCTTTGTATAGGAGAATATAGTGATCGTAGACCAACTCGAAATATTATGGAGGATCAAATAATTCTAACAATTGTTAAATTGAAGCACAGTTTGAGTTTCGATATGTTAGCCCATTTGTGCTCCATTAGTAAAACAACTGCTATTGAATACTTTTGGAAATAGGTGGACATAATGTCTGAAAAATTGAAATTCTTAATTAGAATGTCAGCACATTTTTGAAACATTACTACAAATTTTCCATGATTTTGTCACTCATTCCAGTTCAGAACTATTGGTTCCTGCATTGCTGCTTTAGTGAATTTAGGAGAAAGTATTGTGTTTTGCTAGCAAGTGATTTTATCATAACATAAAACTGTTACAAGAAGATCATATTAATTTTTATGTTATGATTAATGTATTACTTTACTTTTCTAAAATTTCTTATGAGTATATTACAATATGCATAACATTTTAGTGTTTTTTATGATTGTAGAACTAACTTAGTTTGACTTGACCCCTCTCAAAATTTAGTTTAAATTGACATAAAAATTGATATAAAATCTTAAAACGCCGCACGGGGGCGGCTATTAAGGCGGCAAAAAAAAGATACTACCTTCTTGGCATTTATTTGACAAAAATGTCAGGTAAAAGAGTTGGCAAGAGTTGGAACTTAAGTCTTGTAGTTCTTATAAAACTTTAATATACTTGGAAATTCGTCTAAATGATTTCTAGAAAATAAGTGTGAAGATAAATTTTCGGTAAAAGGTAGAATATCGAAAACAGATCCTAATAGGTCTTATTATAATAAACCCTATTCGTACCCGTTTTGAAATTTTGTTTGTACGTGCGGTTAGTTATACGTCATCCCGTTTATTCGGACTCTCGAAGGGTTTTTTTTAAAGACCCGTTTATTATAAATATTTTTGTTTGTCATGCATAATTATTAATTTACTTGTCTCCAGATGTATACAACTGAAGTCAAAATCTCATTCCTTCTAACATTACAACTCATTTTATTAGATTTAGGAGAAAAAAATTTACCACAACCTTAAACTTATCATCATGATTGACGACATCAAATTGAAAATAAAAAATAAAGTTTCATTTGTTCTGTCGACAGGACGGACAATACCAAACCTTTGGAATTTATATATACATTGATCAACTACAAGGATTTTAAGTTTGTTTTTGTAACGATAAGCAGCGCTACGATCTAATTTTTCAAAGTATTCATAAATAGACATCTTTTACAGACTTTTTAACTTATGTTCGCTTTCTGCTGCTTTTTTCACTTAAATTGATAATTTGTTTTACCCCTTCTAAGATGGTAACCATTCACGCTATCGAAATTACGCAAGGTCGCGTGATTTTCCGACTCCAAGGATTTAACTTTTTACATGGTTATTCCCTTTTATTAAATCGCTTTTATTCATATTTATTTCTCATTTGATTATTTCCAACTTTTTTTTTAATTTTTTTTTTTTCAAAGCACTGTACAAAATTTCCAAACAACATCTCGATTTAAAGTTCAATAACAGTTAAATTAAAAAAATTTGTATTAAAACTCCCCTTAAATATATTTTTTTTCTTTAGCTTTTATTTAATCCTCATATTATTTAATTTCAAAAGCAATAGATCATAATATCATCCAGATTGCTAAAAACTATTTTATCTTTTACATCGCACCGCGGACAAATAATCAGAAAAACATTTACATGTTTATAATCATGTAAATGTGCATATTTTGCTCATAGAACACTTTTGAGAACACCATATAAAACTTGAGTTCTTAACTTAAAAGTTACGTTGGTTATTAAAAAATCAGAGTGCATTTTTTTATTGTTATTTATCTTTTATCTACTCTTACTTATTTAACTCGTTATCTACCTTATTTCTAATTTCATTATTTTCCTTTTTTTTATCTTTTTTTATTTTTTACTTAAAAATTAACAAATAACATTCCGAATTAAATGAAAGTTCATCAAAAATTATTCACACACACACACACACACACACACACACACACACACACACACACACACACACACACACACACACACACACACGCACACACACACAAACTTTTCAAATCCAAAACTTAACTAAATAAATGCTTATGGATTTAAAACACCCCCTCAAATATATTTTTTTATTAAGTTTTATTTAATCCTATTTAAATCGAAGGACAAAGATGTTTCGAAAGCAATATATAACAAAGTTATCAAAATTGCTGAAATTATTTTATCTTTTACTTTTATAAGGGATAAATATTCACACACTCGAAAAAAAAATCTTTTATGTAAATGTGTAGCTAACCCTTACTTTTGACAACACCAAATAAAACTTTAGTTGTTACTTTAAAAAATCTTTTAAAGCTGTTGTTACTTTTAAAGTTACATTCGTTATTAAAAAATTCGAAGGACTTTTTTTTACTTAATTATCAAAAACGTTAAAATTGTTAAAGGTAGCCAAATTTTAATTTCAATTTCGGCGGTATTTTTTTCAATCTACTATTGCGGATGATTTAGGCTTAAACTGTACTAATATATTATCCTTAAACAAAGTCAGTTGTATTCAAAGTTAAAAGTTATATCAATTATTAAGTTTGAAATTGAAAAGTCCGTTTGGAATTAGAGTATAAGTATTTTTTTCCATTAAAAGATTGATCGATTGTTAATATTACGACTTCTCAATTATCGAGATTACATATAATTATGAAAAAATAAACGTTTTTTCATTTTTTGTGGCAAAAACCGCTAAACACCAAGTTTCAATGGTGTGGTCCAATATGTCAGGAAGAAGTGCTACAAATCTTTATATTGGTAAAAACAAAGATTTCACACCTGGTCATAATTTTCTATTTTAGGTTATGTTACCAAACTTTTTGGCAACGTTTATTATTTTTTAGCATATTCATCTAAATCATATAAACGCTTCAGCTAAATGATATAGAACAACGCTACAACAACAAAACGCTTAAAATATTCTTAGTTTATCAAAAATTTCTTTTGCTTTATTGTCTTATTCATTTAATTCAAATTATTCACTCATGACGACCCCCATTTAAGTCAAATTTATATACTCATGACCACCCCCATTTAAATGGAGATGATCATGAGTGAATAAATTTGATTAATTTATTCACTCATGATCATCTCCATTTAAGTCAAGTTTCTCTATTCTGTTTACTTTTTATGTTATGGCAGTTTACTTTTAATTTTATGGCAGTTTACTTTTTGTTTTATGGCAGTTTACTTTTTATTTTATTGCAGTTTCATTAATATAATCCAAAATCTTTAAAAATTTTAAATTAAATTTTAAATTTAATCATTTTAATTATATTGACAACGTCAACGTTTAAACTCTTCCGACTACTTAATTCATTTTACTTTATCTTAATAAAGTTATTACTAGGCTTAAATCTATCCCAGAAAAATTATTGTTTAGGTAAAAACGGGAGCATTTCAACCGTAAGGGTTAAAATATAATAAAATAAAATCTTTATTTTTATTGAACTAATTGATTTTTAATTGCGTAAAATAATTTATATATTTCTGATAAATTTTTATTATGTTGGTTATTAAAAATAATTATTTATTATAGCTAGTATATAATGAACCAGCTATTTTAAAAACGCATTTAAATGCAAAACAATCGTCAATTTTTAGTTATCAACGATGTTGCTATTATAACGATTGTTGCTAAATAACGATGTTGCTAAATAAGGATTTTAAGAAATTTTTTGAGGCGAAGACTAATACAATTTGAGAACTATTGATCATTGCATTCACATAGTAAAAGGCCACACTGTTTTGAAGGAAATAAATATGTTTAAAAGGGTGAAAATATGGAAAAAATCTTTCTCGGAGCGGTGCTTTAGCCAACATTTATTAATTCGATTTATCAATATAACTTTAATTACAATCTTTATCCACAAACCCTTAAAATTTTTTAAAAAAGAAAAAAAAAATATCCATTTATTATAAAACATATAATTTCCTGAAAAAATATAAAAAGCATCATTATTGTCGGACTAATAAAATTATTGTCGGACTAATAAATTTATACTGCAGCTTTATAATTGTTCCTATTTTTTATTTTTAAGTTAGTCAAATCCTACCCGTCAAGAAAATTTTATTCGCGCCACATGCGATAACAACACTCGATTTATGGAGTTGCGTAAATGTGGGGCATGTTGGTTGCGGTCGCGGCCGGCGAAGAGGGTGTGTACAAAAAGATTGTTCAGTAAAAGTGTTCTAATATCACCCCCCCCCCCCCACGTGACACCTACTTGCGCCGGCCTTGGTTGCGGTAGCTGTAATACCTAAATTGTATAAGAATTATAGCTACATATGAGCCGTATGTAGCTTCCACTTAAATGGTTTAAAAATGTTATTAAAATAATAACAGTTATAAATCCTTTTCCTTAAATTCAGGCCTGTAGGAACAAAAATTATATTGGGGAGGGGGGGCAGTGCTGAATTAAGGGGCCCCGAATAGTTTTAAGGACCATTTTTTTTTAGGGGAGAGTGGTGAAAAATGGACAGTGGGAAGAAATGGATACCCCCTGCTATTTTTAAAACTAGTGGACCATATTGTTTTGGACCAGAATAAAAAAACTTCAGTAACATGAGATGTTTTTAAAAAACCATTTCCTTTTCTTTCACATTTTTCAGTCACAAAACAAGTATTTTCTTAATCAATTTGCACGTCTATATTTCATTGCATCTACATCAGAATTCAAGGTAAGTTTGTATTATTGTAAAACCAACATTTCTTTATAATAATTTATAACTTTTGCGTTACAAATTCAATAAATAAAAATTTTATAGTGTTTTAACCAATTCAGGTACCAGTGGGAAGAAATGGTCCGCAAGAGATCCGTTTCTCCCCATTCATTTGATTCATGATTGGCAGTAAATTTCTATAGGGATGATATGCTTAAAGTTAGGATTTTGAATCTATATAGATGTATGCCTTATCTTTACTGTAATAAATCTGTTAATTATTAATGCTGGTTCTATTTTAAGTAGATCTAGCTCTAGACCTAATCTAGATTTTTAAAAGTCAAAACATAGCTAATGACAATTTTTTTTTCTTTTTCCAGTTAATAATGCCTCGAGTTGACATAAGGAAAGCTGACAAAGGCAAAGTGCCAAAGTCAGCTATGATAGATGCTGTAACTTTGAGCTCTTGCCCTTGAAATGGCTACAGTAAATAACATAAAATGTCTCCGTCATGGATCACCAATTCAATGGCCGGAAGAGAGTGGCTTTTTGGATTTATGAGACGCCATCCAGAACTTTTACTCAGACAGCCAGAAGCCACATCACTGGCACGGGCTACAGCGTTCAATAAATTTAATGTCAACACATTTTTCAAAGTCGGTCTGTTTCTCCCCACAGGTGGTTTATTTCTCCCCGTATTGGGGTGGTGTTTTTTATTTTTATTTTTTTCTTATGTATGATTATTTTTATTTTTTTTATAGACTATATTTTGAAATAAATGGTTACTCTATTGAGAAATATAACAAACATCCCTGAGTTGTTATTATTTATGTTTTTATGTATCTTTTAGTAAAATTTTTTAGTAAAAATGGTGGAGCATTTATCCCCACTCTCCCCTAAATGTATTATAATTATTACTCCACATTCATAGTTTTTAGGGAAGAATGTTTAGTCTTTGGATTCTCTCATGTGGAGACCTTTAAAAAAAAAATGAAATTTTCCACTTGCCTCATAGATTTTAAATTTTGATTTTCAAAAAAAATATGTGATTGTATGTTTTCTGCTTTGAAACTATGGCCATATTGTGAAAAACGCTTGTAAAATTTATATAACTACATTTTTCAATACATTTACATTTTACAAATAACTTTGTAAAATTTTTATAACTACATTTACATGTAACTACATTTACATATAACTACATTTAAATCTATATAACATAAATTTAATTACAATTTGCATTTTGCAAATAGCTTTGTAAAATTTATAACTACATTTTTCTATCTTCTCGTACATTTTCTCCATCACATTAGTATAAATTATGTAAAGCAGCGTTTACTCGGGGATTTCCCCATACTCATCTCCCGCAACTAAACCTGCAAACAACTTTTTTTAACGCTTAATGTTTTAAAACGTTTTTTATAATAGACTTGATCAAGTTAAAATTTTTTTAAACAAGTATATCATAATTTTTGTAAAAAATAATTAGAGTAGTAAAATGTAATTTAATGCAGTTTTGTTTTATACCTATATGATTTCTTTTATTATGGTTTTTATGATGTTTTTAATTGCTATAATCGTTACGCATTGCTTCGCGTTACGATTGGAAAGAGTTTATATAAGTTTAGAGTTTCAAGAACGGATTCTAAACGCTGAAGAGCTTTCATGTTAATGCATAGGTACTTGCAGCTGCATAGAAGTTGAGGACAAGGGAAGCATTATAATAGTTTAAGAAATTCAGTACATAACTTTATAAACTACATTTATAAAGTTATAAACTGATGTTTTATTTTTTTAAATAAAAATGGTTATATAGAGTTGAATAATTTTTAATTAAAAATAGTATTGTGAAGAAAATCATAATTTTTCGACATATAAATTAAAACGTGTAACTTTTCATGTAAGTTTAAACACACACGTACACACTGCAATTTTTAAAATTTTTGTTTTACAAAAAAGTTAAAGCAATTTAATTTTTATATATAAATTTTTTATAAATACTATAAACAGCGTGAAACTCTTTATCATAATTATCACTTAATACTGTGTAAAAAAAAAATATCTTTAAAAATAATCAA
>NC_088924.1:32097500-32145000 GCF_038396675.1 Hydra vulgaris | reverse complement strand
CTGTATTTGAGTTATTGGAGTTTAAACTTTATAAAGTATTTTTCAAATGTTCCTGTGTTTTTTGTTCCATATTTGTGTTGCAAATTAGGTATTTGTTAAAGGTAAACAAATAACAACAACTTTAAAAAGTAAACAAACAAAATTAATCATAATTAACATAAAAATACTTCAATTTAATATTTCATAATTCATTAATATTAATAACTCAGTTTCAAGTTTATAATTTTAGAAATCATTTCTCTATGAATAATCCATTATTTTTAATTTACAAGAAATCACTAGAATATGGAGAAGTCCGTGACATATGGCGAGAAACAAACATAACTATACTCAAAAAAAAGAAAGAACTATGAGACTGGAAATTACTGTCCAATCAGCCTAATATCTGTAAAATGTAAAATTCTCGAAAAATTACTTAAAAAAAAAAATAACTAATCACTTTAATAATAACAAACTATTCTTCAAAAACCAACATGGTTTGTCCCCCCAAAAAATCTGCATTACAAATCTCCTGGAAAGTCTTGGCTTTTCCACAAAATGCTTAGCAAATAATAGTTTCATTTTTTTTATAAGAATATAATAAAAAAGTTTAAAGTAATAAAAAGTAGGTAAATTACCAATTATTTTAACTACCAGTAATTTTACACATTTTGTTGAATTTTTATGAATTGCAAAGATATGGCTGGATACTAAATGACCGGGGCCCCTGCCCCATCCTCGGCTAAAAATGAGACTTTTTACAAACCTGGCCCCGGTCCTGGCAAAATTATAAGATTTACATGGATTGATAGCAGGGCTAGAAAAAAATTTGGACAATGGGAGAGTGGCTTAAGCATGGCAGATAAAGCAGGTCTAATTACATTTACAATGTGCTTTTAAACTTTGTCTGAGAGTAAGAGGGTTGTTATTTGTCAATATAGGGGTGCCAACAATATTGCAATATTTTTTGCAGTAAATAAATGAGTTTTGTTGTCTAACAAAAATTGTGAATTTTAATTCCAGAATTTAAATCCATAAGTCACTGCAAGCCTTAGACTTTTACAGATTTAAAATTGGCTGCTTGTTCTAAGCAATTAAAAAGTGAAGATTTTTTGTCAAGGCAAGAGTATAAAGTTGAGTCTTCAGCTAATAGAGCCACTTTAGATTTCATGAAGATTGTTATTGCAGATAAGAAACTATTCAGGAGCAAAGATAGAACCTTGTGGTACCCTTAAAGTTACTTGAAATAAAGAAGAGGGTAGGCCTTCAAGAATAACTTTAATACTGCAGTTAGAAAGAAATAATTTAATAACCGCAAAACCTTTATATAAAGAAACTAATAACAGAGTGAACTAATCATAGGATAGTGGGAGAGGTCAAAATGTTTTTTAGAGTTTTAAAAAATTGGAGCCACTTATTTAGCACTTTTTAAAAGTTTAGCAAAAATAGAAGAGAGTTCTGGAAAACACTTTTTAAAGATTATGATGGAAATCTTGACTGAAGCACAAATTGTAAAAGTATTAGCTCAAGAATTAACTTTAGCATTGGATTTGGATTTGGATGGACATTGTGATTTGGATGTTTAACAATGGGTTAATCTGTTTAACTGACAGGAAGAGTATGGCCATTAGATTCAAGAATCAAATTAAGATAAGATTTCATTGCAAATAACTTTGCTTAATTCTGGAGAGAAGTAAAAAAGTCAGACGCATGAATTAGAAATTAAATGTTAGACTTACTTTAGTTAATGACACTGATGAAGACTAATTAAAAGTCTCTAGAACCTAACATCTGAGATAAGATACAAGATTTAGTAAATTGAGAATAACAGAGCTTAACATCAGACAGGACTTTTTTACATTGGCTTCTTGCAATAATAAAGGATATTTGTTCTTAAGAGAGATGCTCTTGTTTAAAAGATGAAGAAGAAAAAGATTAATGTTTAATAAAGCAACTGCTCAAGATGGTGAAAAATGTGAAGTAGAATGAGGCTTGACTTAAAATTAAAGAGAAGAGATAAAAGCTTTCAATCTTTTTTTCCAGATAGAATAAAAGCTTCCAAGATGTGCTTTATGCATACATATTATGGATATAAAAATATATGTTTGCATACAATATCTTTTCATTGTTATATAAACTTTAGTATTTATATGGTGTTGTATTTGCTGAAATAGAAGATGATCAGATGGATGTGTGGTGTGACTCTAGCAAGACAAGAAAAGGAGACATAATCTTAAACAGATTAGAAAAAATGTTGTATCGAACAACATTTGTTAGAAAAGATTAAAGTGATTTAGGTATAACCATGTAAAGAGGTAGCAGCTTCTGTACAAAATGGCAGTGGTAGTAAAAAAATTTGAAGAGAGAGCCTTACATATTGTATGAATGAGCTTTAGTTAAGACGGAACGGAAATAAAGTTAACGGAATAGCCTAATGTAAATTTATTGTCATAAAATTCTCTTTATTTTTTCTTTTTTTTTAAAGACATTAACTTTTTTAAATTACTTTTTTAAATATTATTTAACTTCTTTTTTATTTAATGGAATGTTTGTTTTCATTTTTTTTTTTATTAATATTAAATATTAAATATTAATTAAATTTAATATTAAATAATTAAATTTAATATCACATTTAAAAAAATGTTTGATATTAACCAATTTCTTTCTTTTCTCGATGCTTGCATAAATGAATTAAAATATCTTCAATTTTTGAGTTTTTAAATGGTTATTTCTTAAATTTTTAATTGCGGCCTTGCACAAATGTTTTTTTATTTAAAAAAAATTAGTGAGTAACAATTAAAAAAATTACATTAATTTATTTATAAAATTTTTTAACTGAAAACATATTTTAATATTTTTAGTTTCACAACTAATTGCAATAATAATATACTGGAAATAAATACTAATATAATAAAAATACACTAGTAATAAAAATAAAATTAGTTCATTTTAAGAAGAAAATAAAAATCACATATTTTTAATGTATCATTTTTTTGAAAATATGCTCGCAAGAAGCATAAATCATCTATACTTCTGTCACCTTATTGCCATCTTATTTTCGTGGCGATAAGCTCTGCAGCAGAGAAGATATGTTCTGGTTCAACACTTGTTGGGGAAATGGTCAAGAGATTATCATATACAATTTCTAAACATTTGTTACCAATTATTTAGTTCTTGCAAATAAGTTATTTCTTACCTCAAAATACTTGCCATATCTTTCCTGTTTTTCTTCTTAGTATCTTTTTCTAGAACATAAGTTTTTTTTTTAATTTCTAATTGAAACTTTTCTTTTAAAAATATATTCATCTTAGCATATAATTTTGGGAGTGGCAATGAAGCTGAAGGTATATTGACAACTATAACTTCATTGTTAACATGACCATCATCATCAGTGACAATATTTTCATTTCCATTTTTAGAAATAAGCTCAATTAACTCAATAATTGATTTAGTTTTTCTAATTTTATTTCATAATCATCAACATTACTCCTATTTAAATTGTTTCGGTCATGAAGAAAGTGTAAAACATCTGATATAATACTTTGCTTTTCCTTTATTCATAACATTAATTCATTCTTAAATTCGTTGCTTAATAAAGTATTTTATTAGACTAGTTTATTTAATTCGTTGCTTAATAAAGTATTTTATTAAACTAGTTTATTTAACCCTATATGGACTGGCATGTGATTTAATATTACAAAAAAAAAGTCTTTGTATTTTTTGTGTTTCTTGGATCTCCAAAATAACTTTCTCATGAAAGTTTAATTGATTTGGCTTTTGTGATCAATATACTTGGTATGTTGCCTCAGGGCAACAGCTGACACATGTGGTTCAGTGCATTCAACTGGCATAAAGAAAGTATTAGATAAATTGCCTGCAACTTACGTAAATGTTTTATTCATATCAATTGGGTATTCATTTTCCCATTGCAGTACAAATCAACTATTGATTACTTTTATGTTCCACAACATAAAAGTTACATAAACTCAACTTCCATTTCCCAATCCACCCTCTCCTTCAACTGCACTCATCAATAATTATAATAATAATTATAATAATAATAATAATAATCTCCTCTGCCCACATCATTAATATTAGAAAAATAAGTAGAGTACATTATCAATTATATATTAATAAAAATCAAGAATAGATCTTACCATCAAACCCAAATTTCTTTATCTATACCCCTTATTTTTTCCACCCACATCACTCTCTACCCCTCCTCTCACTCCACTCCACCCACATCTATCTATCTCAGTCTGTCTGTCTTTCCTTTTGTCTCTGTTTGTGTATAACACATGCAACAGCTACAGTTTTACAGGTGAAAATCTCTAAAGCAGTTGGATGCAGGTGTAAGGCATAGATACACATTGCATTTTTCACACTTCATTTTTGGTGTGCTTTTGCAGCCTGGATATTTGCATCGTCCCTTTCTTCAACAAAGGCAAATGTTGTTGGTCCTCACACATAGTTCAGGCACTGATATAAACAATAATAAACGATAGTAAAAACAATAAACAGTAATAATACAGATAGATAGGCCTAAACAAAAAAAAATGTTTGTTTATGTAACCTAATTTAATTGGCCAATTTTATTACATAAATATATATTAGCACCTATTTTGCTTCAACTTATTACACACACAAATAATAATAAATAATACAAGCAGAAAGCTTTTATAACTAACTGTACATGAAACCAAGACAATAGGTTAGCCAGACCATAGTTGCCCAGAAGCTCCCTGAGGCAACAAAGCTGTCAGTTGTACAAAATTGCTTATACTGAAAACAGCTGACGCTAAAAGACTAATAAATAGCACATATTTAATGTACTACTTTTTTTTTTTAAAACATTCAACTTACCTTATGATTGAAACTGCAGCAGTACTGACTTGAGGTCTGGTTCTTGCCAAAATTCTAAATCATGCTCTTTTCAATTATATAAAGTTTGCCTTTGTGTAACAACAACTGATCTTTTATGTGTTCTTCCAACAGAGAGTACTTAATTGATAAAGAAAAGTAAGCAAGTATGGATTAAATAGGGTATTTCCACATTCGCTTTCCTTTTAAATGGTATGTTGCCCTCAGGCAACACCAGATAACATAAAAAATAAAAAACATTTAAAATATCAATATATCATAGATAAAACAAAACAGGTAATAGTAACAACCAAAGCTGAAGGTAAAAAGAAACTAAAAGAAACTTAACGATTGCCAAAAATTTTCAAATTTGAGGATGAGAACTTTAATGGAATACCAGAATCTAATAACCCATATGAATGTGGAAAAAACACTATAAGAAAATAATTGATCAGATATTTAAGGAAATTGGTAAAAGCAATGAAAAACCAATTAAAATAATAAGATTAGGAAACAAAAATGATTAGGAAACAAAAAAGATTTAAAAACCTCTATTGGTTCATTATTGTGGCCCATTATTGTGGTACAAGGAACCCAAAAAAAGTTTTACTTGCAGCAAGAGAATTACGCAACAATTATACTATATCATCTGACAAATTACTTTTGATAGTATTTAAAAAAGCTATCTTTCAAATTTTGAAACATCTACCTACTATTTTTAACAAAGTCTTTGAAAGCAGTTCAATACCACAAATATAGAAAGATGCAACAGTTTTACTAATATTTGAAAAAGGAGACAGATCAAAAGCTAAATCAGCCTAACGTGGGTTAAAATAAATTTGAGTGTTATATCAGCTGTGTAAAGATTAACATTTTCGCAACACAATGCTTCTACAGCAACTTTTAAAGGCTGCAAGACTGATATTATGTTTGATAATAAGTCAACATCATTTTCGTATAATGTGATTGTAGACTCTATATCAATTAGACTTTTTCATATAGGATTTCTAACTTTATAAAAATGCTCCAACATTGTTAGTAGGCTACTCCAATGTGTTGGAGTGTTCAAAATTAATGAAAGTTCCTTACTTATTCCCCTTTAATTTTTTCTGTAGAATTTTATACTTTTTTGTCAGTGATAGATGAAATATTTTATCAATTTTACAAATCAGCGAACCAATACTTACAGACCTAATAATCGGATCAATAATTGTTTCAAATGATAACTCTAAACTACCATCTTCTTCCTCATCATTCAAAAAATATTCTTGTTCTAAATAAGTCTGCTGGTATTGATCTGTGACCTCTAGCAAGACCGAGATTTCAAAATTTGTCAAATATTAGTATTTATATTAGTATAACCCTTAGCATCTAACAGTATTCCTAAATCATAAAATTTATTAAATGGTACACATCTTTGGCTTTTTTTCTGAAGTATTTTGATATTTACTGTAAGTATTTGATAAATTACTGAAGTTTGTAGATATATTTATGTTCATTAATGTAGGCGTAATTTTATTTGGTTCATCTACATTATCTCTTTTTAAAAGGTTAATTTTGTGCTGTGTTTGAAGATGTGCATGCATACCACTCCTACTGCCACCAGAAGCTTAAATTGCTTTTGAACAATTACTTGCATTAACTTGCATTTCCATTTTGTACCCCTGTAAAATAGTTTCATGGTGAATTTTTATAGTTGACTGAAAAACATAAACACATAAATATGAAAAATGATAAAGTTGCATCAGATACTTATTTCCAATATTAGACAAAGATAAAATATAATAACTTTAAAAGTCACATTGCATTAAGTTAATGTAATTTGTAATGTTTTTTTTGTTTATTGTTAAAAAGAGAACAATTTTGTTATGTATCAATTTATTTCAGTAGATTTATATCAAATATTACACTTAACTAAATAGTTTACCTACTCTTAAAATACTACTCCTTGCTTTCTCTTGTATCTCTTGAATCTCAAAAGAATCCTTTGTGCAAATTGACCAAATGGAATTACTTTTGTATCAATCATTGATATTGTCCAGAAGGAATTTTTATTTTTTACTTTTAAAAACTAGTAAAAAAATGTTTAACATGATTCATGTGTAGAAATTAACAAACAAAAAACTTTTGAGCATAAAAATCACAAAAAATAATTATTTTTTAAAATAATTTTTTTTCAAATGATTCAGGATGCATATATTTAATTATTAGGATCTAAAAAAGAGGTCCTTATTTAAATTTAGTTTACATAAAATAAACAATTTCCCTTATACAAAGAAATATTTTTAAAAGTTGCTTATTTTATAAACATTCAATTAAGCTTAACTTACTTAAAAAGTGAGAGTTCAAATCATACTCTAAAATATCTAAAACTTGAGAATTCAAACCATACTCTGAAATATAATTATTATAATTATTTTTTAAAGATTGAGAAGTGTTTTTAGTATTTAATAATTTTGTTTAATTTTAGAAATCCAAGCCATTGAACATTCCAAAATTGACATCAGGTGAAGGTAAACTATTTTTATGACTTGTGTAAGTTTAAATAATATTTAAAGTTGAGTTGCTATTTTTCTAATCTTAATGTTAATGAAAAATATACTTACAGTTTTAGCAGTTTTAATTATTCTTAATATTAATTTTAAGTACTTTAATTTTAATTTAAAGTACTTTAATTTTAATTTAAAGAAGTTGTAAAATACATGAAATTTTATAAATTCTATGTCTCAAAATCATATGGATCTTCAAATTGGACGTTTAAATTTTCATTGAGACTGCAATAGTTAATAAAACTGACTTTCTATAGATTTTTATGATGGATATTATCTGGAAAATTGAAAAAAACTGTTTACAATAGACTTAAGAAACCTAAATCTTTTTTTCTTCTCTAATTTATGAAATAAGGTGAAATTTTTAAAGAAATAAATAGTTTAAGTTAGAAAAATGTTTAGCGGGAAGAGAATCCCAAAGCATTGGTGTATGAGGAAAAAAAATTTGATGAAGAAATGTTTTTAGAGCTTAAACTAATTAAACTAGTAAAAAGATGTTTAATGATGACTATGATGACTATAAATGTTTTGAACCAAAGAAACTGGAGATGTCTTACAATGGATTAACCTGTTTTCAATGACGATATAAAGAGTTTCATCACGAGATTTAACTGATGAACTAAAAAACAATAGTTCTGCCTTTTTCAAGGTTTTTTCAAGGTTTTTCAAAAATCTTTAGATCCTTACTTCTGTACTGCTTACCTTTTATATATATATATATATATATATATATATATATATATATATATATATATATATATATATATATATATATATATATATATATATATATATATGTATATATATATATATATGTATATATATATATGTGTATATATATATATATATATATATATGCATATGTATATATATATATATATATATATATATATATATATATGTATATATATATATATATATATATATATATATATATATTTATATATATATATATATGTGTATATATATATATATGTATATGTATATATATATATATATATATATATATATTTATAGGTGGAGTCAAAAAAAGTAAATTTTGAAAACAAATAAAACCATACTCCCTAAATTTGGGGCAAATATATAAAAAATAAGCCTCAAAAAGTTTGAGCGCTGTCGAATCACATTTGCCCCCCCCCCCTCTAACCATTAATTTAGGGAAAAAATGACCAAAAAGTAGTCATTTTCGGACCTCTTGAGGGAGGGGTTTAATTTTTTTTTTTCAATTTTTTTTTCTACTTACTATATAAAGTAACTTTATTTTAGTTAAAAACTGCATGGTTTTTTTATTACCCTTCAAAAATTTATGTTTCGTGGTATTGAAAATCAGGAAAATTGGTAATTTGGGGGTGGGGGTAAATGTATATTCAAAGTATTATAAAAGATAAAAACACATTTGACTGACATTAATAATGTTTATCTTTTTATCTTTTTCTGCATCACACCTAACCCATCATTTAACTTAATCCTTGAAGTTTTACTTGATTTTTGTCCTGGTGATCTAAATACAGATCAAACTTTGTCTAAAGTGAGCAATCATTTTTGTTTTTCAGTTTCATTAGAATATCTTTGAATATACTGCACCACCATACCTTTAGTTTATCATTTTCTAGAACAAATGTAAGTTGGTTGGATAGAAGCTGAAGCTTTAGATAATAAATTGCTTTTCCTAAAAATCTTGCATGATGAATAGCACCTGTTTTTCGTACTTTATATGTAACAGGGGATAAGTAAGTGACAACTAATTCTTCAAGATCACTTCTATCATCTCTTTTAATACCTGGTTTACCAATGTAAGATTTGCAAAATGTTAATGAATTCTCAGCTGACTTTTTTAAAAGATTGCTTTTTAACGTTATTCCAATCAAACCGTAAGAGTTGTAATGGATTATAATTAAAATTAGGTTCTTCAATAATATTTTTTAATTTTTTGAAAAGAGAATTTTCAGGTTCATTTGTTTTATTATTGATCACTAATTTCCAAAAGTGAAGCATTCTTAGTTTGTTCACATGATGTCTACAGGTTATTTAGAGGAGATATTTATTCAGTTCCTTAGATATATTGGAACAGACCCTTTATTCGTCCCAGTATTGGATGATGTTGTATCAAAGTATATTCCTCTAGTTTTTAAATGTAATGTAAGATATTGATATTCTTTAATTAAATTTATTATATCAAAAAATTGATCTTCACCAGTGGATGGCACCGGTGGAGGTACTCCAAGTAGGTAAGAATCTCCATTAATGTTAACTAAAACAGCCATTATATCCCTCTTTAA
This sequence comes from Hydra vulgaris, assembly GCF_038396675.1. Lineage (NCBI taxonomy): Eukaryota > Metazoa > Cnidaria > Hydrozoa > Anthoathecata > Hydridae > Hydra > Hydra vulgaris. Next base: position 32,135,333 of record NC_088924.1, on the reverse strand, counting down.
TATTTTTCCTTTTTTTAGTTCGAACAATGTCTTGCAGTCAAAATGAATTATACATGGATATGGAGATGCATCAATGGCTACTTTAAGATCTTGATTGTAATGGTTGATATGTTTTCAATTTCTTTTTTCATTTTTCTATATGCGGTAGACTGACTGCTTTTAACTTCTTTAAGGTCAACACCTGATTGATATAGAATTGCATTTGGTATATCACAGGCTGTGGAAGTAAGAGAAAAATTACCAGCAAAAATATCTTTTGGAATTTTTGCAATTATTGCGTCTGGGTTTTCAGAAACTTCTATATGATACCAATCATCTGGATCAAAATCAGATTCAATTGAAGAATCCTCGCTTAAATCTGTGTACATCATCTCCCAAACTTATAGGCTATGAACAAGTTTTCTTCCTGATTTTCTTTCTTTTGCCTAATTTATAGAAATGTTTTAGTATTAGTTTTTAGTTTTAGAATTAATGGGAAAGAGAATAAAGTAAAAGAGGTTAAACCAGAGCTGAAGTAGTGAACTAAAAGCATTGGATAGGTTTTTTTTTTTTTTTTTTTTTTTTAAACATCATCGCTTCCAACAAGGCTGCAAGCAGCCACTAATTAAAGTTGGAAGTTACTGTAAGAGAAAAGATGAAGGTTGTAGAGCAAGATAACGATTGACAGATGATTTAAAAGATTGCAAATTATATGAATCAGGAAAGCAAGATGAAGGAAGCGAATTCCAAAGAACTGATGTTCGAGGAAAAAAACTAGACGAATAAGCGTTTTTGGAGCACTTAGGAACAGTCACAGAAAAAGGATGACACTTAATTGAATGACGAGTAACACGAGAATGAATTTTAGTAGATGGCACAAGAGAGGCTAGCTCTTTAGAGCAGTGCCCATTATAGTATTTGTAGAAAAGAGAAAGAGAAGCAACACTACGACGATGTGATAATGGTTGGAGGTTGGCTGCAAGAGCAGGTCTAACTATGTTTACAATGCGTTTTTGCACCTTGTCTAAAAGAGAAAGGACATCATTAGAAGATCCGCCCCAGATATGGCAACAGTATTCCATACAAGGCCGGATTTGAGATTTATAGAGATAGAGAATAGAATCCAGAGTAAGAAAGTGGCGAGCTCGATAAAGAGATGCAACCTTAGCAGATGCTAATTTTGCAACTGATTTGATATATGGTTTCCAAGAAAGATTGGAAGTAAGAGTTAATCCTAGAAGATGAAGAATAGGTGACTCATCGAGTACATCACCGTTCATAAATATAGGAAGATCTAAATTATTGCGATAACGATTGGCTGAAAAAAATTGAGTTTTATCTGAATTAAAGTTCACCAGCCACTGTGAGCCCCATGCTTTGTTTAGCCAAATCGCCACTAATTCCTTGTTTTGCATTTTTTTTCAAGTTGGAATAAGACTTGTGCAAATTAAAAAGTTTTTTAACTAAAACTAAATCAGTTAACACATCAAATCCAGCTTTAATCCAGGATCTCTTCATTTTAGACAAAATACATTCACAGCAACTATCTGAGCATTTTGAAAATTTTTTTTAAAGGGGACAAGCAATTATATTTATTGATGCAGATCGACATTGCTGGTCATATATTAGGTGTTGAATAATATCCAAGCCCATTGGAAGCTGTATATCTCATTAATAATTCCAAAAAAGATTCATTACTAATTATAATATATAATTATAATTACCAGTATTATGAAAAAAAAAAATTTAACCCCTCCCTCAAGAGGTCCGAAAATGACCACTTTTTGGTCATTTTTTCCCTAAATTAATGGTTTGAGGGGATGTCAAAAGTGATCCGACAGCGCTCAATCTTTTTGAGGCTCATTTTTTATATAATTGGGGGTATTTTTTAAATTTAGGGGGTATAGTTTTTTTGTTTTCAAAATTTACTTTTTTTGACTCCCCTAATATATATATATATATATATATATATATATATATATATATATATATATATATATATATATATATATATATATATATATATATATATATATATGTATATATATATATATGTATATATATATATATCTATATATATATATATATATATATATATATATATATATATATATATATATATATATATATATATATATGTATATATATATATATATATATATGTATATATAGTTCTATAGACTGTTGCATTTTGGGAAGCACGGAAGGAAAAAAATGATTCTTACGCCAACAAATACGTCACTTTTAATTACTTTTGACTTTCATTCAACATTTGTGTGTTGGACGAAAGTCAAAATCATTAATTTAATTACAAATTATTCGTTTTTTAAAAAAACTGCAAAAACGCAAATTTAATTGACCAGAATGTTTTTAACAATATAAACAATGTTTTTTTTTTTTTTTTTTTAATAAAATGTTGTTATTTTTATTTTTTTTACTGTAAATCATGCACAGAGTGTTGCTATATTGACTGAAAAAATAACCTAACTCATAACGGAGTGCTGCTACATCGACTATCTTTTAGCCTGACTCGCAAGGGAGTGCTGCTACATTGACTGAGGGTTTGGTTAGGGCAGGCAGTCTATCAATTAATAAAAAAAAAAATTCCGGTCTTGCATTTTAATTTTTACTTTTTGTCAACAAAATATGGAAAAAATTTTCTGACAACAGATAAGAGTTGTTAAATAATGAATAAAAGTTAGCTAAGAACGCTGGAAAAAGAACTGATTATTTATGTGTTAAAAAGGCAGATGAGCTGCCAATGTTTCGTGGGAGGTAGAGGTCACTGACACCATCACGGAAAATATGTAGGTATTTTTGAATAAATGATTGCTGATAGGTAATAGTGAATGCGGTATTTAGAGTGAATGGGAATCTGTTGGGGTTTCTACTATTAGTGCGAGGTAATTTAATGGTTATCGGATGGTTTGTATCAGCATGGATCTTTTTAAGGATATTAATACAGGTCTTGTCTAGTAACTCTTCAATGTCAAAGCAAATATTGAAACGACTTGAGTTGATTGCATCAACTCCGATGATGTGTAAGGCATTTGTGGAAATGTTGTAGAGCATGAGTCAGGATGTTGTCAGAATATTTTTCGAGAATGGTTTCAGGTGGGAGGTAGGTGTTCAAAATTGGGTTGAGAACACTACTCTGAAATATATTTCCAATTAGTGGTGCGATCACTTGTTTTTACTCTTTGGTGACAATTAGATAAGTAAGCTGCGATCCAAGATGTGAGCCAGTTAGGTAGAATATATACCAACTTTAGTAGCAACTTGTTATGATCAACAAGATCAAATGTTTTTGCAAAGTCAAAGAATATTGCAAAAATTGATTTATTGCTACCTTTAGCATGACTCCATCCTCTAAAACTTGAATAATAGCGTTCATTGTACTATGACCTGGAAGGAAGCCGAACTGCTTGTTTGAGACCCGGATGTGCTTGGTGTGATAGACGATGAATTTGGTGACAATTTGTTTAAAAACTTTACATAACCTGGACGTAATAGCAATTGGATGATAGTCATTGGAAGATAGCGGGTTTGAGATTTTAGGAATTGGTGTTATGTTCGCTGATTTCCATTGATCAGGGAAGTAACTGTTTTCTATAAGGTGGTTAAATAGGATAGAGAGTGATGGGGCAATTTCTAAGCGAGCAGATTTGAGTAAAATTGGGGAGAGATCATCAGGTCCTGATGATCGTGCCTTTAGTTTGCTGAGTTGGTTGAGAATGTTCTAATGGTAAAAACGGGGTAATAGGTAGGTCTACTTGACGGTTGATGAAGAACGAGAGGTTAGGTTGTTTCTTATTGCTTCAAACATTTTGGAAATGGTTGTTCAATTGGTTTGCTAATGTCACAGAGATAGAATCAGTGATTTGTCCTTTATCAGCAAGTTTGACTTCTTGCCAAAAATTTGTTTTACCGGAAGAGAAGTGTCGGTTATAAATATGTTTTCTTTTGGTGATTAGTTTGATGACTCGATTTGCAAGTACTTTTGACTCAGAATAGTGACCAGAAGAATAAAGTTGCTGGCATTCTTTTATAAGGCTCTCAATAAATGGCGTCATCTAAGGTTTGGGGTTGACAAGCGTTGTAATTCTTGATGGTTGGCAGATGTCTTGAGCATAGAGTTTAGCATAATAAAAGTTTGGGGATAATTGCAAGCGGCTTGCATTTCATATGGTGAGTCAACTAGGGTTTCAAGATCAGTACATCGCATTAATGCAACAGTATCAGCAACTCTACATGACCAATATGTAACCTTTCGGGGAGCTGGGAGAGTGATTTTGTAGAGATCGAATAGGGACCAACTAACTACAACAAGGTGGTCTAAATTTCCAACGCTGGGAAGGGTAACAGAACATTTCTGCTTACCTTATATATATATATATATATATATATATATATATATATATATATATATATATATATATATATATATATATATATATATTTATATATATATATATATATATATATATATATATATATATATATATATATATATATATATATATACCCTAATGAAAGAGATTGTGCAGAAACATGCCCCTTTGAAAATAAAAAGAGTAAAAATAGTCAAAACAGCTCCTTGGTTTAATAGAAAATATATGCAACTTAGGCAAAAACGAAGAAAAGCAGAAAAATTGTTTAAGAGAACAAAAAATAAAAGTGACAAAAAAGAATATAGACGCCTCTGGAAAAAAACAATAATAATTGCTTATATAAAAAAAAGAACATATTTCTCTAACCTATTAAACAAAAATACTACAAGTAAAAATCTATTCTCATTGGTAAACAAGCTACTAGATAAAACTCAAGAATTTGTACTATCAACAGCAGATTCAGACAAAGAACTAGCTAACAACTTAAATCTCAGGTCTGGTCTTCAAATATCCCAAACAGAGAAAAACACATCAGGTTATAATGGTCAGTTTTAAAGAAATTTTGGTCTAACAATATATGAAGAAATTTACAAAATCACCATGTTGTGATCTGATTCCAGCTTACCTACGGAATAATTTACAAACATTTATGGGTATACATATATGGGTTGAAATAGTAAATGTATCACTAGAATCAAGCAGCATGGATTGTCTAAAAAGTGCTACATTACTTCCAATAATAAAGAAGTTAGACCCTGCCACAGATACTGAAGACTTCAAAAATTATAGACCAGTTTCTAATTTAGTATTCATTAACAAGCTAATAGAAAGAGTAGTTTCCAATCATCTCAATTCCCACATAACAACAAACAATCTTCATATAGAACATCAATATAGATACAAAAAACATCACTCAACTGAAACACTTTTACTTAAGCTTACCAATGATATATTTGAACTCTTTGATAAACATACACCTTCAGTACTAATGTTACTTGATCGAAGTGCTGCCTTCGACACTATTGATCACCAAAACTACTTGGACTATTAGCCAGTGAAATAGGTATAATTGATTCAGCTCACAAGTGGTTCGAATCATTTTTAGTTAACCGTACACAAAAAGTTAAAAATTGGTAACTCATATTCCACAAACCAAAATGTAAAATATGGAACACCACAAGGTAGTCCTGGGCCCAAAACTCTTTAATATCTATATGAGACTACTATGCAAATTTCTGAACATAATCTATGTTAAAACTTTTGGATACTCAGATGATCATCAAACTCTTAAAGCATTCCTTCCTTCATCTCATCATCATCATATAATGCACTAGTCCTAGATATACCATAATGTCTTGAATACATATCTAAATAGATGAGTAAATCATTCTTATGTATTAACCAATCGAAAGCAAAAATATTAATTATGGCACCACCTAGCATTCAAAACGATATTATTATTAAAGGTACTTTTATTGATAAGAAATGTATTAGGTTTGTTGACTCAGCAAAAAGTTTAGGGGTGATACTTGATAATGAATTATCTTTAAAAACACAACTAAATAAGGTTATTAAAAACTGCTACAATATATTGAGAAAATTATCCAAAATAAAACAATTCTTGTCGCACAAAGATTTAAGCACCATAGTATTTTCACTAATATTTGCACAGCTAGATTATTGCAACTCCCTCTACTTAGGAATTGAAAAGTCTATTAAAAAAGCTGCAGTCTGTTCAAAATTGTGCAGCAAGGCTGGTATTTAAAAATAGAATAGAAAATCATGTAAATGACCAGGAATTTAACAAATTGCATTGACTGAAAATTAGAGAAAGGATATATTTCAAGGTCTTTTTAATAATGCACAAATCGATTATTCTAAAAGCACCAACGTCATTATGCAATTTAATTCACTACTCAATGTCAGAACACTAAAATTAAACGAAACAAAATTAAAGAACACTAAAATTAAAGGAAACAAAATGCAGCAATCGTTTTGGTAATTGAGCATTATCTCACTATGGTCTTAAACTTTGGAATATGCTTCCAAATATCATCTGTGATGAAAAAAACAACAAATTCTAAGAAAAACTAAAATCTTATTTAGTGGTGAATGGTGAACTACTCCACCAGAAAACTCTTAAATGTTAAATTAACATCTCTTGAACATTAATATTAAAAATTTTACTAATATAATAATTTGTTGCACAGCTGAGCAAGTGTTTTGCCAACTTTATCCACTGTTCTGGCAAAACACAGTAGCTGCAGGTAAACATATGTATTTATTTACTTATTTTATTTATTTAGATTTTACTGGTGGAAAAAAACAAAGTTTCAAAGTAAGATCTTTATAAAATGTTCAGTTTATTTTAGTAATGAATATAATGTACTAGACATGTATTTTATGCTTTTCATTGCAAAATAGTGTACAACAATGTTTTCTGAGTTTAACAATAAAATAATTTCAAGAGAATTTTGACAACTTCCTATTTTTATGTTTATCTAATTAAAATTATTTAATTCAATGTCAATGGGGATTTCTTAAATTGTTAAAAAAACATTTAAATAAGGGGTTCTTAAATTGTGAATTTTTATCACATTGTGGATTTAAATAATATTATTAAAAGCTAACACAAGATAAAAATGATTTGCCTAAATTTTGAATTAAAAGTTAAAAATAAACATTTAAAAAATAAAAGTTTTTTGTGCTTAAACAAAACTTTTTGCATATAGAGCTAATGTTCAAGTATATTTCTTTATAATGTTTAAGTTTTCTTTCATCACTATTTTAAGAATATCTAGTGATAAAAAATGAATAAAAACATTTTAAAATCATCATATATACTAGAGCAAACTGACCTATTAGCGGCCACGTCCTATTAAGAGCCGCTTTTTTGAGGGCTGTTTTCAAAGATTTTTTAAACAGGTTGATCAAATATTTGGATTTTTTCTTCAGCAATTTGTACTACAAATAATATGCAATATATATTTTTAGCTATAGTTTATAAATAGAATATTTATATTATGTTGAAGATATCATTTTTTTGGGGGGATTTTTTACAGCTTGGGATCAAGCATTAACTGCTGCTAGCATTATTTCTGGTTTTCAATCATGTGGTATATTTCCCTATAATCCTTCTGCAATTCCATATGAGGCCTACTTGCCCAATTCACTTTACTCTGACCAGTTATTAGGGAATGAGAAGTTGCTTAAATCAAGGTTTGATTCCTTTAAAAATGATACCATAAATTATCAATCTATAGGTATAGATTGATAATTTATGGTATGAAACTATAGGTATCTTGTCTGGATCAGAAATTCTGAATGTAGATTTAGATCAACTGGATAATGATACAGCATTAATGTTATGGAATAATTGTTTAACTCCAGAACATTTGAATGCTTTTAATTTCTGTTATCAAAATGGTTTTTATATTTCTGACAATTTGTATATAGCATACAAAGACTTTCGTATAAACCAGAATGCAATCAGTAATGTTTCTTTTGATCTCTCATTAATAGAAGCTGCTGAAACGATTCCTTTATCAATAGAAACTGATATTCACTCTGTCTCTATACCAAATACTAGTGTTGATTGTTCTAGTCCAATATCTATTAAAACAAGTTCATTGAAAAGTACCATTGACAATGATCATGATGTTCTCTCTTACCCAAATTTTTTTGTCGATAAGTCAAAAAACAATAGAAGTACTAAACAAAAGTATTTTGTTCTAACTTCTCCTGAAGCTATGCAAGCCAAGTTAAATGATCTAAAAAAGACTGAAGCAACTTGAGGCAAAGGAAAAGAGATTAAGACTGCAACAGGATAGAGAAATAAAAAAGCAATCAAAACATATTGATTTTGTTATTAATAAGTGAAAAAGTTAATATTTTTTATCAAATTTTGGTTATACCTTTTTATGTATTTCTTGAGTTTTGATTGATAAAATTTCTTTGAATCAATATACAATTTTATAGATACAGTTTTACAAATAATTTATTTTCTTTTTAAGTTATTTTGCCCATTGTTAGAGGGGGTACTTATGTTTAAGCTAGTTTTTATTGAGTAATTATACCGTTTAATAAATTTATAAAATTTGATGTGTAACAGTTAATAATCAATATTTAACTAGTTCATTATTTTATTTTAAAATCTTTTTTTTTTTATTTCAATCTTATGAAAATTAAATTATTTTCACAACATTTTAACCTGTGGCAAAGTTGGTGGAATCTAATTTTCTAATAAAAAGCCAACTGGCTCTTAATTAGTCAACCCGGCCATTAATTGTTTATATTGTTTTTTTTTATATTTTGGTTACAATTACTCAAAATAAATTGAAAGAATGTCCATTATTAAATATAGCAAAGAAAAATTAGATCTGACAAAGTTACTGTCTGCATAGTGCCTTTTAAAAAAGATGTGGCCATTAATTGGTCAGTTTGCCCTAATTATTGAAAAGTTTTAATGTTTTTTTATCATATTTTAATATATACACATGAGGTTCAGCTCTAAACAAAAACTAAATAATTTACATAAAGAAACAATAGTTATACAATGTAATAAATTATACAACTTAAAGTGCTTTTTTATTCTTTTAAAATTTATATATTTAGATTTCTCCAATAGAATCATTCCTACCATTTCCAGATGAAGTTATATTGTGTATTATGTCATATTTAAGCTTATCAGATATTCTGAACATGTCATGTGTGTGTAAACAGCTTTATAGAATAGGAATGGATGATTCTCTATGTAAGATTTGTTTAAGTGTCTATTTTTTTAAAATAAATTATATATTATAAAATATTTTTTTCATATAATAATAATTTTTTAAGATCTTAATGCGCTTGAAACAGCAATATTGTTTTGTTTAATTAAAGTATCTGTTCCCCACCTTTTTTACCCTCAACTATAGAGTGTGAATAGAGCAGATTCTTAGGGTGGAATCCAAGAAGCAAACTTGAGTGAAGTTCGATTTGAACTTGAAGTCTGACTTTGTCAAGTTAGACTTCAAAAAAAACTTGAGCAAATGCGTAATGGAAACTTGAAAATTTCAAGATCACACTTGAGAAAGTCAAACTTGAAAAACTTCAAAGGCGTTGATTTAAAGGCATAATTGGAAAAAAAAACTTTGCAACAAATAGGGGCAGAGTATTTAAGAAAGGAAATCCCTTTTAAATAAAGCAATTTAACTACATATTTTTAAATAATTTTTCTCAGTTTTATACTTTAAATTATTTAAACTTTCAAAAATAAATTTAAAAATGTTATAAAAATAATAAATTTAATTTTTGTAATTTTATTAAAATTTATTAAAAAACACTGGAATAAAATGAACATGCTCATTTTACCTTCTATTTAGTCCAAAGCTCTAACTACGATGTAACAGCTGATTAACATTTAAATGGTATATATGCTATGCGGTTATCAACAAAGCATATATGTCGAACACAAGATTTTTATTTTTCAATTTTCTTGTTAAAATTTTTGTTAAAAAATTTTTTTCTAACTCTTACAAGGCTGCAAGCAAACACTAAATTACATTAAATTACGTTTGAAGTTAACAGAAAATTAATTAAAAAATATGAGTTTTCAATACCAGGATGAATATAATATTTATAGAGATAGAGAACAAAATCAGTAGAAGAAAATGGTTAATACAAGTTAAATTTCATCTAATGTACGACAGAACCTATTTTGATACAATGGTCAACAAGTCAGCAATAGAACGATAGGGTCAAAATATGTCTAGATCAGAGGCAGATGCAGCATTTTATGATCTTTAAGACATGAACACGGAGCAAGCTCCAAACAAATATATGTTTAAACTTATGTCAAATAAAGATGCTCTGCAAAAAGTTGCCCCTCAGTTTAAGCTGACTTGTATCATTGAAGTGACAGGAAGAGTGTAGCCATTTGGTCAATATATGAATTAGAGAAAAAGTTTTTTGCATTTATTAAGTTTATTATATAAACAATTAATTTTGGCTAAATAAACCTATTAATTTTTTTAATTTTAGTAAAAGAGAGGAAAAGAAGACTGGTGAAACTGGCCTAAATAAACTCTAATATCATAACAAGAGACAACATTTTGCAAATATTGCCACAAAATCATTTAATTCTATTTTAAAATTTTATGGAGATAATGCAATTTTAGAGTTTAAATTATTTAAGTATTAAAAAACTTAAAAATTCTAAGTACAATTTTAAGATACAACTACTGATGCAAACAAACTTAACTTTCTTTCTTGCTCTTTACATATAGCATTTTACAATATCAATATTATTATATAACAAATGACCAAATGAGTCACAGAAGTTCATATTTTAAGTAAGGTCTCCTGATATTATGAGAAAACTTGAAGTACCAGAAAAGCCAAAAAGATAGCAAAAGTATTATTAAAAAATATTGACAATGTTACGTATTAATACACCAGTTTTAATAAACACAGTTATAAGGATTATTTTATTAGAGCATTTCTTTGTTTTTGAATATTATTCTTATTCCCAGGATAATAATTGTTTTTTTCAGATTGAGTTCTTTATTTACTTTATCAATAAAAAAAATTTTCTTTGTTGATACTTTTCAATTATTATAGTTTTTACTCTTTGATAAGTTAAGTATTTATAAAAAGAATCGAGTCACTATTTTAATTTGTTCCTACAAAACCTCTTGTATATATAGAAAACATGTGTTGTCTATAACTAAAAAATATATTGAATTTAAAATTTATTTACTTATTTTAAAGAAAGAAAAGAAAAGTACTTGAACGCCCCCTGTTACCCTATATATATATATATATATATATATATATATATATATATATATATATATATATATATATATATATATATATATATATATATATATATATATATATATTTGTATATATATATATATTTGTATATATATATATACATATACATATATATATATATATATGTATATAAATTGTTCTATAGATTGTTGCATTTGGGAGTATGGAAGGAAAAAATTATTCTTATGCCAACAAATACATCACTTTTAATTACTTTTGACTTTCGTCCAACATTTGCGTGTTGTCAGAAAGTAAAAACCATTAATTAAATTACAAATTAATCGTTTTTTTAAAAAATCGCAAAAACACAAATTAATTAAATTTAAAAATTTAATTTAATTAAATTTAAAATTTAATTTAATTAAATTTAAAATTTAATTAAATTTAAAATTTAAAAATTAAATTTAAAAATTTAATTAAATTAAGTTTAAAAATTTAATTAAATTGAATTTAGAAGTTAAATTTAAAAAAACCGCAAAAACACAATAATGAATAAACATTTGGAATGTTTTTAATAAAATAAACAATGTTTTATTTTTTATTTTTTTTAATAAAATATTTTTACTTTTATTTTTTTTAATAAAATGTTTTTATTTTAATTTTTTTTAATAAAATGTTTTTATTTTTATTTTTTTTACTGTAAATCATGCGCGGAGTGTTGCTACATTGACTATCTTATAGCCTGACACGCAATGGAGTGCTGCTACATCGACTGAGGGTTTGGTTAGGGCAGGCAGTCTATCAAGTAAAAAAAAAAAAATTCCGGTCTTGCAATTTAATTTTTTCTTTTTGTCAACAAAACTTTCTGACAACCAGTTAGGAGTTTCAGGAGTTTTGTTTTTCCAAAGAGGAAAAAAAAAAGCAAATAAGTTATGAAAACACATATTAAACTTCATAACTTTTTTTTTTTTAAGAATTCAAAAATACTTTTAAGCAAAAAAGTTAATAAATAAAATCATTTTATCATACCATATCATAGTTTTAAAGGTGTAAGGGTTGTACAAATGTGTTTTTATGTTTATTTACAATTCTGTATGATAGCATTAAAAGTAGTATTATAAAGCCATAGCTGAGAATTTTGATAATGTTATAGTGCATTTTTTTAATAACCATATATACATGGTTTTAAATAATCATTTTTACTTTTTTTCTTAAATCGTTTTATTTGTTGTTTTTTAATATAGTATTTTTTGTTACGACCATCACGACACAAAAAACCATAAAAATGCTTGTAAAATATCAAGTAAAAAACAGCATATAACAATATCAATATGTGCTAAATACACACTCCAAATGATTTTTTTTACCATGTCATTTTCTGGATTAAGTCTGAAAAAGTTGCTTTGTTCAGAAGTGGTAAAAACTAAACATTATGACCGTCATGCTATGTTGAGTTAATTTTCAAAAAAAGTTTAAGACTTTAATGCTGTAACTTTTGCATACTAAATTATATTGCTTACTAAATTATATAATAGTATTTCACATTTCTGGAAAGTTTCAAGTCATTTTCATTTTCCATTTATTTTTAATAACTTAAAGAGTGTCAAATGTTATGACTGCCACTCTCACGGAATTAATCCACACACATACACACATGTATATATATATATATATATATATATATATATATATATATATATATATATATATATATATATATATATATATATATACATATATGTATATATATATATATATATATATATATATATATATATATATATATATATATATATATATATATATATATATATATACAGTGCTTCCAGAAAGTATTAGCGCACTCGTAATTTTTTTATTATAGACAACTTCAAATCAATATAAATTGTGAAGAAATTTTAATTTTGAATTAATTTTTTTTTTTTAATGAAAGATAAAACCAATTAAATTTAATTATGAGGTCAAATATTGTCAACCTGATTGTTTTTTTTATGAATTAATTAGAAGTTTAATGACTACTTGGAAAAATGTCCGAAATTAAGCATGCAAAAGTATTAGCGCACTCATTTAAAATGTATTAGCACACTCGTTTAATTCCTTTGAGAAAAACCTTTTTAGTTAATTTTTGTTAAAAACTCTCTGCTGATTAATAATAGTTAATAAAAAATATAAGAAGAATAAATTGAAGTGGCGGAAATATCTTTTGAAATACAGTTAGTTAAAACTTTAAAATTGCAACAACAAAAATATGGGTTTAAGGAGCATATCAATTGAAAGAAAGTGGCAAGTTGTTGGCCTGAAAAAACGAGGTCTCAGCAATCAAGAAATCGGACGTCAACTTAAAATCAGTGAATGCAGCGTTAGAATAACTCTCAAAAACTATAATGAGTTTGGAACAGCCAAAGACAAAAATCGCTCTGGTTGTCCCAAAAAATGTCAGAAAGGGACAAAAATAAAGTAATTATGCTCGCTAGACACAACCCAAACATGAGTATAGCCGAAATTGTCTCAGACTTGAATACAGCGTTAGGTGCACATCAAGATAGTCGATCAACAGTTAGCAAGAAGAAAAAACATTTCAATTCATACCTTGCAATAAAGAAGCCACTATTAAGTATCTAATACCGTCTCAAGAGAAGAAAATGGTGCAAAGAGAGAGCTGCGTGGACTGTAGAGCAATGGAGAAAAGTAATTTTCTCGGACGAGTCATATTTTGAACTTATTAATTACAAGAAAAGGGTTGTCGTGAGGAGATACAAAAACGAAAAATATAATCCTCGTTTTATCATGTCAAGAGTTCAAAGAGGAGGAGGTTCAATTGGCATTTGGAACTGCATTGCTGGATTTAGCAATGGACTGGTGCATCTTTACACTGATCGCCTTAATCAACTTTGATATAGAGAGATATTAGAAGATTATTTAAAGCCATCAATGGACGTTTTCAAGGCTGACTCCACCTGGCAATTTCAACAAGATAACCCTCCTTGCCACACAGCACGCTCATTGAAGCAATTCATGGAAGAAAAACGGTTGAATCTAATGCCTTGGCCTGCTCACTCACCTGATTTAAATCCTATTGAGAATCTTTGGAGTTGGATGGACTGCAAATTACAAAAAGTATGCCTTAAAAACAATGGTGGTCGCATAAAATATTAAACTTTCTTAAAATCTTTGAAAAACCATAAGTGCGCTAATACTTTTGCACACTTTTTTAATATTGTTTTTATCACTCTTATTGTATTCTTATTAAATTCAAGATAATAATAAAGAAATATCTTTTATATATTTGACAATGAGTATTTCTGCTTTATTTTATGAATAAGTTAAAAAAAAATTATCTATCAGCCTTTTATTGTTTTCGAATTACACTCATTTGAAGTTCACTTAGGTAAAAAAAATATGAGTGCGCTAATACTTTCTGGAAGCACTGTATATATATATATATATATATATATATATATATATATATATATATATATATATATATATATATATATATATATATATATATATATATATATATATATATATATATATATATATATATATATATATATATATATATATATATATATATATATATATTTATATATGTATGTATGTATGCATGTATGTATGTATGAATGTATAATGAAGTGAAAGCTTTCCTGAAATAAAATACATTAAAAAAGTTTTTTTGCGGAAAAGTTTACTTTTAAGACAAGATTGATTAAAAGAAATCTATAAATATTTTCAAAATTTTTAGGGAAAGTGATTAGAATAAAGCGCCATTGCTACATGACTGATCTTACTCTTTCAAAAATAGCTAAGCGGCATCCAGAAGTACTTTCCATCACACAATGTAATGGTAAAAGGCTGACAGAAGATGGACTAAAACATTTGTTTTTAGTTGTATCTGATTCTTTAAAGGTTTGTTTTTTACTTATCTAATCAGTTTGATATTTTTAATGGAACTATGTAGTCAAAACACATGTTGTAGTCAGATAAAACAAAAAAAATAAAAAAAATGTTATAGTTTTTACTAACCTTATATAATAAAATCAATGTAAAACAAACATAAAAAAGCAACTTGAATTAAATTTATTAAAATTAATTGTCTTAAACATAGTTTAGAAATTTTAACAGTAAATACAATTTTAAACCGGAGCGTTTCAAGTTTTTACAAGTTTAATAAAATTGATTTAAATTTATTATAATTTATTATTAAATTTAATATAAATATAATAAAATAAGTTAAAATTAAAAATTTTTAAAAACAAGAAGTAGAAAAAATTTAACAATCTGTTTTTATTATAAAACCTTCAAGTTTTTTATCTCAGAAAACCTTTAATCTTTAAACTTTTAAAAATCTTGTAAAACCTTTAACAGTATTATTAATAGAAGACTAAGATTCCATTTCTTATACATGGATCTGATTTTATTATCTCTCCCATGGATAAGGCAGAATCCTTTTCCAAGAAATTTTCCTATAATTTATTTTTTGAGATTAATGACTACTTTTTTGTTATCCCAGCAAAACAATAATTATTAAAAATCTAGAGATTGCCTTAACCTCTCTTACTATTGCCCAATCAGTCTCTTTACTATTATCTCTATTATTATTATCATGTGCGGCAGTGGTGTAGCGTAAAGCGTTCATTTCATAAGCAAGAAGTTTCCATTACAATCCCCATCATGTCTCTGGTAGTACCGCGCTCAACTTGTTTCTTCACACAGCAGCCTTGTTCGTCAAGGTAATTATTAGTCATGATTAGTTCTCAAGCAAGCAAAGACCTTTTATTTTTGAGGGAGTTAAATAATATTAAAAAAAACAAACAAACATTTTAATCTAGTTAATCTAGCTAGTATTCTTCAATAGGGCTAAATTTAGTCTAAGACCCACATAGTTATTGCATGTACTTTGACTTCCTCAAAAGAGAAGTTTTTATGTGTAAAAAAAAAATTTTTCACTTCCATTACTAACCTAAAAATACTTTTTAATTTATTGTTTTCATAATTTCAATATTTTTTAATTCATGGTTTAATTGTTGTTTTTTTGTTTTTTTTTAAATTAGGATTTTAGTATTAGTGGTTGCAGTGGTGGTGTTTTAAATAGTGAAGCTGTACTGTTGCATTTAGCTTCCCACTGTAAAAATATTGAAACTTTGGACATAAGTTGGAGCAATGTTACTAATATTGGTATAACAGCAATATGCCTTAATCTACCGAGGTAATTTTATAATAATGATAGAAATAATTAATAGAGCAAAAAAAAATTTAAATAAAATAATATAAAAATTTTATTATTTCTAAATATTTTATCTGAAAATAAGTAAATACTGAATTTAAATATTGAAATTCAATAAAATTAAATATTTTTAATTTTATTGAATTTTATATAGTTTTATTGAAATTTTAAATAGTTTTTATTGAAATATTATACTTCCTGATATTGTTATTATATATATATATATATATATATATATATATATATATATATATATATATATATATATATATATATATATATATATATACACACACACACACACATAGAGGCCTTGTTAAAAGGGTTACTCCTTAAGTAGCGTAAGCTATTTGTAATTTTACCTACACGTTAAGCCATTTGCATTATGCAAAAACTTTTTTCAATTAGATTTAAACAGTCTTTTGAAATAGTTTATGAAGAAAACATGTAAGCTGTAATTGTTGTAAAAAAATATTTTCACTACAATTATGAAATAATTTTTTTTTTTTATATAAAAAAACAGATAGTTAAATAAGTTTTTTTCTACTTTTTGTTTTTAAAAATTTGTAATTTAAATTTATATTATATTTAAATTAAATTTAATAATAAATATTAATAAATTAAAATTTATTTTATTAAATTTTTAAAATTTAAATTTAAAAAAAAATCTAAAACGCTTCATTTAAAAATTTTTTTTACTGTTAAAGTTTCTAAACTATGTTAAAGAAGAATGTTCTTTTAATAAATTTAATTCAAGTTACTTTTTTATGCTCATTTTGTATGCAACTGTTTTGTTTATTAACAAATTAATAATTTTTTTTCATCTTGTTACAAAAATGTTGATATACAAATGTGGTTAATTCACTTATAACTGGATAAATATGCATTTCTGGTTAAACCTTACCACTCTGTAGGAAAAATTATTTTAGATAATTTTTTTAGTAAACTTTATATAACAAAATTATGAAAAGACGATTTTTTTTAGTTTTGAAATTAATTTTTATCAAAAATTATTCCATTATCATTAATTTTTCATATTGACCATCATTTTTCAGAATGAACGTCAATTAGAAATGATTAACTAGTTTATGAGTGGTTGGTGAAAATTTTGTTAAAACTAAAATGTTAAAGAAAAATTCTTAATAGCTTTTTATTTTTTCATTTTTTTTCCATTTTACTATTTCACCACTAAAAAAACCTGTAAAACAATATGAAATTGAAAATATATGTTGAAGGGGAAAACTAAACAATCGCAAATTGCGATAGGCCAAAGTTGTTAAGTGATCTTGAAAGTATATTGTTTGAAACAAATGCTAATTTTTATATATCTGGGCAAAAAATTAAATAAAAAAAGGTTTAATCATGTTTTGAAACAATGTTGATACAATGTAATCCAGTCAAACAAATATCTTATTGATAACTAATAAACTTGATTGATAGTTTATTTAAAGTTGTTATAAGAAATAGTTTATATTATAGTTGATAAAAAGTTAAGTAATTGACCATTAAGAACTTCACTAATAAACAATTTCCCCTCATTAAAAAAAAAAACAATTAAAATGCGAGAAAGCAAAAATAAGACAATAATGTTGTATTATGAATGTTTTAAGAAATAAATATTATAAATAAAAGTTTTTTAAAATAAGAAAAAATTTTTTTCCAAAAACATTTTTTAATTTTTTTATTTTTTTTATAACAATTTAATTAAAGTACTTTAAAATATTTAATGACTTAAAAAATAAAACTTTTAATGATGTAAGTCAAATCTCAACAAAATCTCATAACAAGGCCAGTATATATATAAAAGTTTGACGTTCTATGGTCTCGCACTTGTGTGATTTAGACTGGTTTCTATAATGCCATTTTTTTCTTCTTATATGCTTTTATGGAAGAGTTTAAACAATTTTTTACAACGGTATTCTAAAAAATTGTTTGATCTCGGCATTAATCTGTTTTGCAGACAAAGAATATTTTTATTGTGATGCTATGTGATGTTTACAAGCTCTTTCAATTCTTACCCACAGTTCAATTGGAGTTTTTTATTTTTATCAGAAAACAATATCTCTGTTGCTTTATATCAGACAATCATATTTTTTAAGTTGCTTTATATCAGAGAATAGCATCTCTTAAGTTTATGAGCAGTCATGGTTTTAAATCAGAGAAGAAGGAAAAGTTTGTTGAAAGTATACAAGTGCATTCAAGTGGGATAGGGGTTCAAAATCAGTGGTTTTATTGCGCACATAGTACATACCTGCTAATATGATTTTTACACTTACAGCATGAAGTGGCTGGTGAACTTCAACTCAGACAAAACTCAATTTTTTTCAGCTAATTGTTATCCCAATAATCTAGACCTTGCTATATTTATGAACAGTAATGTACTCAATGAGTCATCTACCTTTTGTTTTCTAGGATTAACTCTTACTTCTGATCTTTTTTGGAAATCATCTAATCAATTGCAAAGTTAGAATCTGCTAAAGTTGTATCTCTTTATTGTGCTTTTTTATTTCTTACTTTCTATTCTATTCTTTATCTCTAAATCTCAAATCCATCCTTGTATGGAATACTGTTGTCATATCTGGAGTGGATCTTTAAATAATGTCCTTTCTTTTTTAGACAAAACGCAAAAAGGCATTGTAAACATAGTTGGACCTGCCCTTGCCGCCAACTTTGAATTACTGTCACGTTGTAATGTTGATTCTCTTTCTTTTCTATAAATACTATATTAGGCGCTGCTCTCAAGAGCTAGTGTCTCTTGTGCCATCTACTAAAGTTCATTCTTGTGTTACTCATCGTTCGATTATGTCTCTTCCTTTAACTGTGATTGTTCCTAAGTGCTCCAAAAATTCTTATTTGTCTAGTTTTTTTCCTCGAACATCAGTTCTTTTGAATTTGCTCCCTTCATCTTGTTTTCCTGATTCATATAACTTGCAGTCTTTTAAGTTGTCTGTTAGTCATCATCTTGCTCTATAAACTTCATCTTTTCTCTACCAGTAACTTTCAACTCTAATGGTGGTTGTTTGCAGCCTTGTTGGAAATGAAGATATTTAAAAAACCTGATGGTGATTTTTACATCTACTGGAAGTATTTAGATAAAAATACTCAGTCCTGATCTGCAAAACAAACCATTTTACATTGGTGTAATAGTTTGGGAGTTAGTTGCAAACAGTGGTACAATAGTTTGGAAGAGTAATATACACAAAAGTGAATGCCATACTTCTCGCTTTTCAACTTGTTCACATTTATACTTTTTATAGTTCTTATATTTTGTAGAATAAAATGCTTTGCACTAGTAATTTTATACTGAATAATATTCAGTCAGGAGAAATTAAAGATCTACAGATAAAGTTTGCTAGATTAGATTAGTGCCGATCAATGAACAATATATGCCAAATAAATTTATTGTTTAAAAAATTTTTTTTTTTTATACATAAAATTGCCAAACTCATATTATAGTTTTTTAAAACTCATATTATAGTTTTGTTTAAACAAAAATTGCATTTGAAAATATAAAAACCAAAAAAGGAAATGCAGACCAATAAAAAATTCATTCAATAACTTATTTAGTATAGCAATTTAAAATTTTTATACATACATAATTAAAACAAATAAAAGTTTTTTAAAACAAGAAAATTCAAACCAATTACTATCTCTATCAAATATCTTTTGAAGAACTAATCGGGTTGCAAATTGAAAAATTGAAGAACCAAAGGATATTGGATTCATGACATTTCAATTAAATCTATTTTATTTTTATACTTTCTGCATTTATTAAATTTATTCCCAGCCTTTTCTTTTTCTCATTATTATCTCATAAATATTTTAATTTTTAAGATGGTTTTGAAAGATAACATTTTGATATAATATTCAGAGATTACAGTTGGTTTTAAGTGTTTCAACTTTGATTTTTTTTGATTAAATAGTTAATTGTCTTATGAACAATCTGCCAAAAGTTAAGCCTGGTTGTCAGAAATTCTGTTTAATAAAAAATCTGTTCAGGTGTTAGCAGCTAAAACAGTTAGAATATCTTTTGAATCTGGTGCTATCCATAAAGCTGGTGATCTCGAAGATTAGATGATGTGGGTTGAGTTTTTTATCATAATTGAACAAAGTTCCAATTAAAGTTGCTAAGTCATTTCTGTTTTTTCTATATAATAATTTAATTGAAGTTTTTTTTTAAAATATAGCATGCTACTTAAGCAAACTTGAATGAACTCTCACTGAAAAAAAAAACTCTCACCAAGCTCTTAGTTTTATTATAATCAGAAATTTTGCTTTTAAATTTGATGAAAAGAAGTTTTTTTTAAAGTTAATGGTTACGAGGCCTCATAAGTCTGCATAAGTCCACATGTTTACATATATAATAGTAATGATTTTCAAATTCTTTTAAAATAATTTTTGTAAAAATTAAATGAAACTAAAACAAGTAAATCCTTTAAATAATTAAAATTAAATTCTTTATTAAAAAATTGAAATGATTATTTATTTTAATGATTGGTTTTATTAGAAATTTTTTTGTGGATAAAATCAAAATTAAAAGTTTAATTTTTTTTTAAATTTTATTAAAATTGCATTTCAAAAGTCAGCAGATTATATTAGTACTATTTTGACCTTAATTTGCAAAATTATATATATTGGTTCCTGGTCATGAAGTTAATTGATCTTATATTATATATATTGGAGCAAGGCTTCTTAGCTGTTTTGAAGTCAACTTAACTTGAAACAAGCAAACTCTGAAATAAAAACCCAAATTTAATTGTGGGTAAAGATTGGAGAAGCTTGTATTAATATAAAAAGTGTTGAAATAATAAAATACAATCAAAGAAAAAAATAAAAGCAATTTTTATATAGCTTAACATGGCTTAATATAGCTTTATTTCAATATGACATCACTGGTGATGTCATATTGAAATAAAGCCTTAGCCCAGTCTGCAGTATATACATTGCCTAGGTTTAAATGTGCAGTATCGACATGTATTGAATTACATGAAATAAAAAAATTGTTCCTTGTTTCATATTTTCTTTTTTCTTTTCTGAAAGAAAATTGTTTTTTCATCTATCAGCTATCTTTTGAATAGAAAAAAAGGTATTAGTTAAAGGATATATAATTATAAATAATTTAAATGTATAATAGATGCATAATAAATTTAAATTTAACAACAATAGACAACAAACCAGAATATAATAATTTAAATTAAAAAATTGCATATTAAAAACAATTTAATTCAATTGTTTACTCTTTTTTTTTTTTAACTAAAAAATAGTAAATCTTTATTCATATTTAATTTAAAAAATTTTTATTTAGATATTTTTTTTAATCCAGTAATTAAGAGGTTTTATATATTTATATATTAATATCTATAGATATATTACTTTATTTTTAAGAATTGTGTGTCTACTACTGAATGGCTGCCAAGGAATAACAAATGATTCTATTGTTCAAATTGCAGAAAAATATTCTGAAAGGTTGTTTTTTTATATGGTTTATACAGAAATAAGTTTTTTTAAATTCAATTCAATTAATAGTTGTAAATATTATGTTTTGCTATAGTTTTGAACAAAGTTTTTAAAGAAACAAATAAAATTTTAAAATTAATTTTGTTATAAAGATTTTAACTAATTTGAAAAATTAATTTTCAAAGGATTTTCGAGAGAGAGCAATACTAGGAATTCTTGATTAACTGCATAACTGCAACAAAATTCAAGAATTTCCAATTATTAAATAAAGTATGCATTCATTACTACAATAAAAAGTATGGGTTTACAATTAATCAAATATATATATATATATATATATATATATATATATATATATATATATATATATATATATATATATATATATATATATATATATATATATATATATATATATATATATATATATATATATATATATATATATATATATATATATATATATATGATGAACCTACTGATGGTGAAACACAGTGTAGAAGAAATCAAAAATTAGATAAGTGTTTTGACTAATTTATTATTGCTCTGTTCTTTTAGTACATTGAGCACTCTGTTTGTAGAATACACTAACATAATATATATATATATATATATATCAGGGATGCGGAGTCCCAAAAAGGACTCTGGCTTTAAAAGTCACAAAAAGATTACTTCTTTCTAGTTTTTGGTATCCAGGAGCTTTAAAAATATAAAAAAACGTATGGGCTACTGATGGGGAAAAAATTTAGACTTACAGATCAGAAGAACAATCAATTTTTGAACTCCGGCCTTAGGTATAATGGCGGCAAGGACTCCAGGACTCCGGGCTTAAAAACAATAAGTTCCAAGTCATTAAATGTCATAACTTCTTTTTTTATTGCAGATCATTAATCAACCAACATTTTTAGAGCTTCTGGACACCAGAGACCATAAAAAAATAAAGTTATAAAGCCGGAGTCCTTTTGGGACTCCGCATCCTTGATATATATATATTCTTTTTTTCTAGTAGTTTTTGTTCAAGATATAAAATATATAACTTTTTTTTTTAATCATACTAATATAAAATACACATTACCTTTTTATTTAACTATAAGTATGTTAATAGGTTCTTGAAACTTAATAAGTTTATTGTTGCAAAAGTTTTTTTTTTTTAGTCTTAAAATGCTGGAAATATTTGGTTGCTTTAATGTTTCACCACAAACAATCAATAAACTAATTGAAAAATGTTTTCATATTAGAAAGTTAAATCTTGGTCAGTGTCATAAGGTATTAATTTGGTATTATATATAAAAAGCTTTTCTCTTAGCAAATGAAAATAACTTTTTCTAGACATGGTTTTTACTTCGGATTTCAAAAATTTTTCTAATACAAAGGAGCAGATTTTAGATGAGCTTGAGCAGAAAAGTTTGTTTGTGTACACCAGCAGCACAGAAATAAATTAGCTATCATTAAAAAATATGGTTATAATTAAATTCATCTTCCAATTGACCCAAATTTAATATTTTCAAAATATCTCAAATATTTTTTCTCAGTGAAAATCTCTTTGTGCATCCCTTTAATATGTTCTTTATTGCAAAGTAACATCGCACTAGAAAAAATATTATATCTCTATCAAAAAAAACTCTTTATAAAAAAAGTTTAAGATTTAGTTAATAAAGCCATTATTTCCCAGTTTTGTAAAGAAAATTTCTTTTGTAAAGAAATATTGTAAAGAATATTTCTTTTATAAAGAAAAGTACTTTATTTCTAATGCAATAATACTTCAACCTGATGGTTCTCTTAGTACAGATGGTTGTACAAAATTGCATTTGTTAAACAAAAATTTTGTTACCTATAATGGTATTGTACTTGTCTTAGATTTAGAACACAAAAATTCCTTAAAAATGTAATATTCTCTTACAGTTCTGTAGCTTTGTTTTCACAAAAGTCTTCTTAAATTCCTTGTTGGATATTCTGCTATTTTTCTGTTTGAATTGCCATTGTCAAAAAAGGTTATACCTAAAATCTGGAAAACTGATATAGTATGTCCAATATTTAAGAAAGGAAACTCATCTTTAACCTATTTTACGACATGAATTGTTTTTAAAGTTATGGAATAAATCATTGCAGAAAGCATTATTTACTCAGCAGTAAGTTAATTTCTGTGCATCAATGCAGATTTTAAGGTGTAGATCCGCATGGCCTTAAACAATTGGACCACTACTGTTAATAACAAAACAATAGTTGATGTCATATATATAGTTTTTGAGAAAGTCTTTAATACTTGTCTTAATTTATCTATTGGTGCTAATAAGCTTTTCCTCAGAATCGCATTTATTTTTGTTTCAAAGAGTTTCAGCACCAATAACAAGTTTATCCTATCAAATAAACAACACCATTTTTGCTTTACCCTGCAATTTATGTCTGCTTCATACTGCAGAAAACGAACTTCATTGCAAACAGCCAAAACTCTTACCACACCCAAATTTATAAAGCACTAATATTTTTGATCAATTAGTATGGATAGTGAGAGTTGGCGATTTAACCTACGCGATTTAACCTAAGCCATTTAACTTACACCAAAAATTTTTTCAATTAAAATATTTAAACAGTTATTTGAAATAGTTTATGCAGAAAACATTAGGCTGTAATTAGTTATTGTCAAAAACAATTTCAATTGTGAAATAATTTATTTATTTTTTGACAAAAAAACAGGAAGTTTAATTTTTTTTTTACTTTTAAAATTTCCAAACTATGTTAAAAAAAAGAATATTCTCTTTATCAAATTTAATTTAAGTTATTTTCGTTTTACATTCAACTATTTTTTTTATTTATTTATAGTTTCTTTATTTTTTATTTTTGCTGTTTTTTTTGTTGTTTTTTTAAAAAAAAAATTGTTTTATCTAGAATTTAAATAAAATGTTTATTTTGCCAGGTTTTTTTTAATTATTATTTCATCTAGTTTAAAGCATTTCTTTTACTGTTTTTATTTTAATTTAAATAGCAAAAAAAGGGATGAGTTTTTAAATTGCACATTATTACGCACTTTATACGCATTAAGCACTTTATTTATTTGCACAAATAAAGTGGTTAATGTTCTCAATAAACAGAACAATAATAAATAAGTAAAAACACTTATCTAATTATTTCTTCAACAGGCCTGTCTATGAAATAATTAGATAAGTTTTTACTAATTTATATATATATATATACATACATACATAGAAGTAATCAAAAATTAGCTAAGTGTTTTTACTAATGTATATATATATATATATATATATATATATAAATTTATATATACATATATATATATATATATATATATATATATATATATATATATATATATATATATATATATATATATATATAGAGAGAGAGAGAGAGAGAGAGAGAGAGAGATACATATATACATATATATATATTTATATATATATATATATATATATATATATATATATATATATATATATATATATATATATAGATATATATATATATATAGATATATATAATTAGATATATAGATATATATATATATATATATATATATATATATATATATATATATATATATATATATATATATATATATATATATATATATATATATACACTGCCCGGCAAAAGTTTCCGGTCACTCTGTTTTTTGTAAAAAAAACGTATAAAAAAACAAGTTAATTAATTACAATTAATCAAATATCATTACAAATAATTACAAACTAATCAACATGTTTAAACCTATGATAAAAATAAATAAGTTTTTGCAATATAACACGAATAAAAGTTTTTTTTTTTTTTCATCAAAAAATTAACTCTTTTTTTTCCTTACTGCACAAACAAGTTTTGGCATATGTTTGATTAGATTATCTAAATAAATTAGAGAAATATTTTTCCACACTCGTTGCAAAATTGACCACAAATGAGTTGTTGATATAGGACACTCTTTTCTTAACTTACGATCCAGTTGTTCCCATAGTAAATCCATTGGGTTGAGATCAGGGGATTGTTGGTACCATGTCATAATATTGAGTTCTCAGCAAGCTTTTTTTTGCAAGTAGTTTGTACAGTATTTAGCTGTGTGTTTTGAGTCATTATCCTGTTGCATGGTAAACTCGTAGCCAATTAGACGTTTTTCACAAGGCACAGCATGTCTACATAATATCTTATGATATCCGTTCTTATCAAGAATTTCATTTATTTTCACGAGATTACCAACCTGATTAAAAGCAAAACAGCCCCACACCATTACTGAACTTTCACCATTTTTGACAGTAGGCTGTATACACTGTGGATGAAATTTTTCAGTAGCTGTTTGTCGCACATAGATCCGTCACTTTGTTCCAAAAACAAGAAATTTGGATTCATCCATCCACTATACATTTTGCCAGTCTATACCTGTCCAATTTGAATGTGCTAGAGCCCATTGAAGCTTTTTTTTCCGATTTATTGGTTTTAGAACAGCTATTCTACCATTTAAGTCAATAGTTTTCAAGCGACCTCTTACAGTTCTTTCTGAAATAGTTTTATTATGAGCAGCATTGAAATTAGATGTTATTTCTTGGGCTGTTAATCTTCTATTTCGTTTACATGAGAGTATAATTGACTTGTCTTCAGCCTTTGATGTTTTGCAGGGACGTCCAGTTCTTTTCCTATCTTTATTTGTACCAGTACATTTAAACTGACGAATAGCATCACTCACTGTTGATTGCGCTTTTTCAACAATTTTTGAATATATCTAGTAAAACAACTTTTTTTTTTCCAGATCAACAATTCAAGAACGGGTTTCTAGTGATAAATTACATTTCTTTGGCATTTAAATGACATTTTATATCATTTACTAAAATTTTAGTCTAAAAAAATTCAAAACCCATTTTTATAAACTAGAAATTAAAAAATAATATCAAATTTTATTCAGCTATATAAAATATTAACTAAATTAATTTATTAATCCAATATATTATATTAACTTCAACGAAATTATGCTTTGATGACAAAAGAACAGTTTAATTTTATTTACAAATTTTTTACTAAGTATGTTCAAGCAAATTTATAAACCAAAAACGAAGAAAACATAGATTTTGCATTTCATTGTTAAAATCACATTAGCACATCTTAATTGAATTATTATATGGCTTATATACAATTTTAAAAGTTAATATTAAATTATTACAAGTTTATTTAAAACATTAGCGCATCTTAATCAAATTAATTTATGACTTAAAAAAATTTAAAGAATTTAAATTTAACTTAAAGAATTTTAAAATTTAATATCAATTATTATAGGTAAAAAACTATTAAAACTGCAAGTGAAACTTTTGCCAGGCAGTGTATATATACAGGCCTTGTTAAGAAGTGTTATGCTGTTTGTAATTTACTTACAAAATTGCAATTTTACCAACATGTTAAGCCATTTATATTGCACCAAAACTTTCTTCAATTAGAATATTTAAACAGTCTTGAAAAAATTTATGCAGAAAACATTAGGCAGTAATTAATTTTTGTAAAAGTCATTTTCACTGCAATAGTGAAACGATTTTTTTTTTGATAATAAATCAGATACAGTAGAATCACATTAACTCTGACTCTAAAAGGGTACATATATATTTTCCGACTTAGCAAATGTCTGATTTAAGTGAAGCTTAAATTATGTCAGATTTCTGAAAATGTCTGACATCTAGATTGCGAGACTTATCAAATGTTCTTAATATATAAATATTATGTACATATATATAGAACTATATAATTTTATGTGAAAAATATATATTTTTGTACATAGACTATAAATGAAAAAAGTGTGAAATTGATGTTTGTTTGGTTAATTAAATTAATTTGGTACTTGCATTTCAACGATCATATGACTTCTTGATCCATCAACTGCAAACATACTGTTTTGTTTGGGGAAAAAAGTAGAGTGTGATCGATTTAAGATCCTCAATATTCGGATGAGCGGTACAATTATCAAAAACCAATGTTATTAATGTAAACTTTTTGTCGTTTTCTCTAACCCTCTCATCAAACTATCCAGGGTTCATCCAGTTTTTTTTTCTGCACGGTAATGGCATGGAGTGCTTCTAATTCCTTTTAAAGAAATGGGGTTTATTTGGTTTTACAATAACAAACATTTGGAGTTTTTCTTCACACATGTTAGCTTCAGAAAGCCAAATTAGTTGTATCTTGCTTTTTTACCTCTTCTTACCTCCATTACATTTCTCACCTTTTGAATGCATACTTTTTTGGAAGTACTTTATAAAACAAACCAAGTCATCAAACCAACTTATCTGCATTAAATATATCACTCGAGTTGTAATGAGACAATATTGAAAGCAAAGTTGTTTGCCTCCAAAAAGCGGTCATTTCATTGGTGCCATCTTTACTTTCACCTATGAAAAATCTTTACTTTCACCTATGAAATATAAAAAAACTATTTTAAAATCAGCTCAAATTTTATTAGCTATAATTTTAGACTTTATTTTCTTTTCATGCTGTTTCATGCAGCTTCATGCTGTGTGTGGTAATGAGCCAACTGCATTTTAATTATACTTTAATTAAATTAAAAAAAAAAGAATTGGATTGATAAACTATTGACCTGGCCAATGAAAATGAGAGTTCCATGCTTATTATTATTTATTAGACAAATGGCTGAAAAATATGTAAATATTTATGAAAAAATAAAATGATAAAATACCTGATATTGTTTTAAATGATACATTGTTTCTTTTTTTCCATCTATCTAACCAAAGCTATCAGTTAAAAATGTTTAGTTTGTTAAATTATATTTCATGCAAAGATATTTATTTTTCAAATGTTTTCAAAAGTTTTGAATTTGAATTTTTAAATTAATAGTCATTAATTAATAGAATTTATTCGAAAAAATGAATAAAAAAAAAAGATTACTTAAATTATATTTGGCGCTAAGGTATTTTATTTTGGAGTGTTCTTAGTTTGGAATTTTCATTGAAGTATTAGAATTTTATTATTATATGCACTTATATATTCAAAATAAAAGTCCTAGTTAAGCAGAGCTTTTTGCTGAAGGTACCTCAAGAAACGGACGAGTTAGAATGGTCCAACTTAACCAGGGTACGACTTAAGCGGATGATTTTATAGAAAGTTGATAGAAAAAGTTTAAGGGGAATTGAAAATCTGTTCCACTTAGTGTTCCACTAGTAACTTACTTACACTAGTGATCTGTGATTCTACTGTAGCTAAATAATTTATTTTTCTGCTATAAAATTTTAATATAAGTTTGCTTTATTATATTTGAACTAAATTTTGAATATAATAATATTGAATATTAATAAATTTAAATTTATTTTATTAAATTTGATTTAAATTTTAAAACTTTGAAAAAAACTTTAAAAAGTTTTAAAATGCTATGTTTTACAATTTTTTTTACTTTTCAAAATATTCAAATTATGTTTATGAAAAGAAAATTTTTTAAAATAAATTTAAGTTACTTTAAAATGTTTGTTTATTCAACTATTTTGTTTATTTATAATAGTTTCAAATCAACAAATTTTTTTTATCCCATTACAAAATTGCTAATATACTAAAGTGCTTAACGCACTTATAACTGTATATTGCCGAATAAACCACAATCAAGCAAAATTATTGTAGGGAATTTTTTTAGTAAACTTTATATAACAAATTTATGAAAATATGATTTATTTTAGTTTTGAAAATTGCTTTTTAACAAAAAAATTTTCATTATCATTAGTCTTTCAGATTGGTCATATAATGAATGTCAATTAGAAATGATTAACTAGTTTATGAGTAGTAGGCAAAGATTTAAAAAGAAAATTGTTGATACTTGTTATTATTTTGGCCATTAGAAATAAACAATTTGTTACCTATAAACAATTGCCGCTCATTAAAATAAAACAAATAAATTGTAAGAAAGCAAACATAAATAACAATAATTTTATAAATATCTTAGAACCCATTTTATTTCCTCAATGTGTAAATTAATAATAATGATAATAATAATAAAAAAGAGTTTCATTTACTTATTCTAAAATAAAGCAGTGTTACTTAAACTTATAAAAAAAGAAATGTTAAGTCATGAACTTTAGCCACAAAAAAGAAATATTAAGTCATGAGCTTTAGCTAAAAAAAAGAAATGTTAAGTCATGAACTTTAGCTAAAAAAAATTAGAACCATTTTATTTTTAGTTTACCTTGTGCCTAATTAGGATTAATATGCATTTAAGATGATAAAGCATCAAGCTGTTTGCAGGCAACAACAATCAAGCAAGAAATGATGGAAATAATATCCACCTTGTTAATATTTTAAAAATTATTTTGTGGTCAAAAATTGGAAAGTGTTGTTTGGCTGTATATTTGTATTCATTGAGCATTGAATCTGTCAATTGAAACCCTATTGAATGTATCATTTTAATCTAAGATATTAGGTTAATTGTGGCTTCCTATATAAAACTTTCTAATCATTCTTTTATTGCAGGCATAGCAAATTCATATGCTTACTTACTCTTTAAGCCCTTTATTAGAAACAGTTCTCAACTTTTGATAAGAGTCTACAAAGTTTATGTTCAATCAATTCTAGAATCATGTACACTTGTCTGAATCTCTCAAAAGATGTATGTAATATAGAAAAGGTTCAGAAATATAACACAAGAGTTGTCTGTAAATGGGTTTTGTATTTCTTATAATGATTATGCTTCAAGACTTATTACCTTCAATATTAACTCTCTTGAATGTCATAGAAAAACTTTCAACTTTATAATGACCTACAAAATAATACACAACCTTGTGAACTTACCTTTTTCAGAGTTTTTTTACATTTACTCCTACTCAGTGTTCAACAAAATTCTCTAAAATTTATTCAACGTAGCTAACACAACAAAGGTATACAGTGATTTTTCTTCTGCAAAAGAAAAATTAAAATGTGGATTTTTTTACCTGATGATGTTTATTCATTTTTATTGTGTGTTTAAATCAAATTTAAAATCATGCAATATTCAGTAATTCTGACAAATTATTACAGTATACACTGTATTACTTTGTCTAACTTGGTCTTACATAAGAGCAATTTTTATATTACCTGTATCACCTTCTTGTATATTTCTTTGTTGCAGTTAAATTAAAAATAAACAAAAATAAATAAGCACCCCCTTAAAAATAATATTCAATAATACATTTAAGGGTTACTCTCAATCGTTAGTAATATTATGTTTAAATAACCATATATATATATATATATATATATATATATATATATATATATATATATATATATATATATATATATATATATATATATATATATATATACATATATATATATATATATATATATATATATATATATATATATATATATATATATATATATATATATATATATATATATATATATGTATATATATATATATATATATATACATTTGTAAGAATTCACCCATTTGTTGTGAAACTAGGTTTGAATCTAAAGGCTATTCTTTTATGTGCTTTCACTTCACTTTATTGCTTTTCTCTTTGTTCTATATTGCTCTCCTTCATCTCAAGACTACACTCTTTTTGATGCTCTTTCTGAGCAAGCCCTCTCTCTTTATCCATCAGCCAATATAGTTGTTGCTAATAACTTTAATGGTTATCACATTGAATGGCTTGGCCCTAGTGTCAGTGACTTTGCAGCCATTAAGACGTCTGTTTATTACTGCTAGAAACCATTGTAAAAAGGTTTTGTCTAATGCCAAAGCCCGCTATTCTTATCATAAGCAAGGTTTTTGAATCTTTAATTAACTAACACTTAATATCTTGTCTTGAATCTTATAACTTCTTGATCTTCTCATTCTACAGCTGATTTGCTAACAGTAATAACTAATAGGTTTTATTGTGCATTAGATAGAGGTGGAGAGGTTAAAGCTATTGCTCTTGACATTTCTAAAGCTTTTAGAAGTTTGGCATGCTGGTCTTTTCCATAGTTTTCTTCTTATGGTGTATCAGGTAACATTTCTATGATTATTGAATCCTTCCTTACCAACCATTGTATAAAAGTTGTCCTTGATGGGCAGCACTCTTCTTTATATCTTGTAACTTCAGGGGTTCCTCAAGATTTTATCCTTGGCACTATACTCTTTTTAATATACATTGACAATCTTCTGGATGTTCTCACATCTAAGGTGGCATTGTTCGCTGATGATACTACTATTTTTCTTGTCTTGATAAGAAGCTAACACTCTCTGATTGCTTGGAGGGGGCATTTGAGCTTGAAAAGGATCTTACTTCTGCTACAGCATGGGGCTCACAGTGACTGGTGAACTTTAATTCAGATAAAACCCAATTTTTTTCAGCCAATCGTTATTGCAATAATCTTCCTTTTTTTATGAACAGTAATATACTCAATGGGTCATTTACCCTTCATCATCTAGGATTAACTCTTATTTCCAATATTTCTTGGAAACCGTATATCAAATACATTGCAAAATTAGCATCTACTAAGCATCTGCTAAGGTTGCATCTCTTTAATGTGCTTGCTACTTTCTTACTCCGGATTCTATTCTCTATCTCTTTAAATCTCAAATCTGTCCTTGTATGGAATACTGTTGCTATATCTGGGGTGGATCTTCTAATGATGCCCTTTCTCTTTTAGACAAGGTGCAAAAATGCATTGTAAACATAGTTGGACCTGCTCTTGCACCCAACCTCCAACCATTATCACATAATGTAGTATTGCTTCTTTTTCTCTTTTCTACAAATACTATAATTAGACTTGGACAGGGATGGTGTGCACACACACGCTGTAGCTGATCACACTTATAATTTTTTTTCTTTACAATTTGACCACAGCAGTTTCAATATTTTTACAATTTAAATGCTATAAAAAAATTGTTACATTATGAATAACTTTTAATCGTTGATCTTTTCTAGAATTATTATTTTATCTGAAGGCTTAAAATAAGATAAAAAATTAATTATTGTAATTGTTTAAAATAAACGGATTTTGTGTAAACAAACATTTTTATTTTATATTTTTTTTTATGTAGGCATGTATTTTTTATGATAAATTTAAATGTTTGAAACTATTTTCCTATGTCTTTCGAAAAATATTTTGAAAAATTATTTTTTTAGTTACTTTAAATTATGAATAATTTAAAGTAACTTCCGTTGCTATGAAATGATTCAATTGCTTTATTTTTTTTTTGTTTCTGTTTTTAAAAACAGTTTGTAGCTTGTTTCTTTAACTTGACTAACTAATCAAATGCTTAAAAATTACTATTTTTAATAAACAATAAAATGGTATTCTTTTTAACAATTTTTTTCTTTTTTGCAGCTTTTTGGAAAAAGTTAATGTTTATGCAATTTAAAAATAATATATAAAACTTTTTAATAATTTAAATAAAATTTGTTTAATTATTAAACAATTTTAAAAGTAATTTGTGGAAGCGTTTTGCGTAACTTTAATAAAACGTTTAGAAAGATAAGTTTTAAAGTAATTTATTTTAAATACAATTAAAAATGTAACAAAAAAAAATTTTTGCTTTGAATTTAAGTTTTTTGAGCTTTTATTTTAGTGCTAATATATTTTCTTTTCGTAAGGAATTGTTTGCTTTTTTCATAATTTTTTTAAATTTTCTTTGTAGTTTATGTTTAGTTAGTGTTTCTGTTTTTAAGCGCATTTCTTAATCATTTCTAAATCATCTTCAGTCCTGGTCAAGTTGTCAAAAAAATAAATCAATTCCTGTCCAAGCCTGTATAATGAGCACTGCTCTAAAGAGCTAGCGTCTCTTGTTCTATCTACTAAAATTCGTCTTACTGGTCATTCAATTAAGTCTCATCCTTTTTCTGTGACTGTTCCTAAGTGCTTGAAAAACTCTTATTTGTCTAGTTTTTTTCCTCGAATATCAGTTCTTTGGAATTCGCTTCTTTCATCTTGCTTTCCTAATTCATATAATTTGCAATCTTTTATGTTGTCTGTCAATCGTTATCTTGGTCTACAAACTTCATCTTTTCTCTTCCAGTAACTTCCAACTCTAATTAGTGGTTGCTTGCAGTCTTGTTGGAAGCAAAGATGTTGAAAAAAAAAATCCTTTTAGTAAATTAGATCATATTTAAAAACAATTACAGTCAGCATTTACATAAAGCATAAAAGAATTACTGCAAATATTACAAACTTGCTAAAATTACTCATCTTAAAACAGTTGCAATAACAGTATTTTACTACAATTAGAATCTTCAAGGTTTTTTTTACAATTAAAAATTTTTGTTTTTTAATTTATGGCTCCTAAGTGAAATTTTAGATTTCAGTTGACAGAAATCTGCTATACAATTTAGTTTAAAAGTTTAAAAAGATACACGTCTGAGAATTTTTAAATGACTTTGATTTTAGCTAAATTGCATCTTTTACTTTACTGTCTAAAATTTCTAATACCTATGACTCTGGCTTCTGCTTTTATCTCTGCCTGATGCTCTTCCAAGATTGTAAAAAGTGAGTTTTTAATGACGTGCAATTGTGGCTGAATTTTAAAAAAATTGTTGATACATTTTGTTATCTTACTGTCACCTGAGTAATTTTGATATATCTAACAAAAAGCATTCTAGAATAGACATGCTAGATTGTTCCAGTTTAGCAAGTGTTTTTGAGAAAAGGTCATCTTTCAGAACTTGTTTTATCTGAAATCCAATAAATATACTCTCTTTCAACTTTGCTTTTGTGGTTTTATAAAGTTTTTTATTAATATATCAAACTCTTTGGAGGTTTTTTTTATGTTCTATTGTTTTTTATACTCTTTTATACTCTTTTATACTTGTTTATATTCTAGTGTGTTTGCAAAATGTTTTATTTAACTTTATATGAAGGGACACAATATGAAATAGGTTAAGTCTGAATGCTAGACTATCCTGCGAGTTATGATGCTCAATTCGATTCATCAAAGTGGATATCAATTTCTAGACTTACCAAGAAACAGCAATAAATAACAGTATTAATAACTTCAATCTTTAAAATGAAAATGTAAATAAAGCTTAAAAAGCATCATGGTCTTATGAGTTTTCTGATTGGCTTTGAACTTTTATCATAAAATGTCAACAAACATAACAGGATGAATGCAGTAGAAACAAGAAACACAAAGTATTTATAAATCTTTTATAAACAACAGCATCAATCAAGTTTTTCATATTTTTTTATGGTTCAGTAAGATGGAGAGAATGTATATTAGAAATAGAAAAGTTTTAATATTAAAGTATATAATTATTTTTCCATATATGTAATATTATTTATATATATTATATATATATATATATATATATATATATATATATATATATATATATATATATATATATATATATATATATATATATATATATATATATATATATATATATATATTAAATTAATTATAATTAATTAATTTTATTGTATTTTATTTTTGGTTTCATGTTTTTTAATTCTCGTCTTTTATTCTTGATTATTTAATTCTTGATTTCCTCCTAGAAAAGGTATCAATAAATACCCAGCATGATGATGTCTTATGGAAATAGCTATCTGTGAGGGCTTCAGTAAATTTATTAACTAAGGATTTTACTATTTCAGCTTTAAATTGTGGTAAACAAACAAAAGGTCATGTTAAGTATAAGATTGTTTTAAAAATTAAATTATAAAAAATTATAATCTTTTCCAAATACTGAAGATTTCATCAAAAATTTTTGTAATATTTGTTTAAATGATTTTCAACCCAGTTTAAAATTGAATTTAATTATCACACGGTATTATAAAATGTGTATATAATGGGGCAATTTAACTTTTAACAGTATTAATATTAAAACTGAGTTCAAGTTACATTTATTAGCATTTAAGCATTTTTGTTATGCAACAAAAGCTCATAACAAGTTCTGTATTTATTTATTATTATAATTAGATTTAAAAAAAATTTATTTATCAAATTTTTTTGAATTAGCTTATTTAATTATTTTCATTTTTTTGTTGTTTTAACTACCACTACACTAATATTGAATCTAAAAATTAAAATTTGTATAAACTGTTGTATATACTGTTGCATATACTTTAGCTTATATTGTATTATACTTTCATTCATTTCACCAAATAAAGTAGTTTTAATATTTATTGCAGGTAACCAACAATTCAATATCATTAATTGCAAAATATTTAAAAAAACTTCAAAGTCTTGATATCAGAGGGTGTATGCAGGTATGTTGTTTGAAATTATCTTTTATTTTAAGAATTTTTTTATGTTATTTAAAATTACTTTCTTCTATTGAAGTTTTTTAAATTAAATACTCAATTTTCTTAATTTTACAGTGTTTTCAGCATATGTAATAAAGTGTATAGATTTTAAGTTAGTAAATTATAAAATGATTAATTTTGTTAATGTATTAAATTGTACATTAATTCAGTAAATGTTGGTTTTTTACAATTTATTAAAATTAAACTTTTTTTATGATTTATATTAAACTTGTTTTGTTACATAATTATATATTTTAATATCTAAGTTTCATCTTTAGAATTAAGTCATAAATTATATCGTAAAAATGAATATCATAAAAACCTTTTCTACACTTTAGTTTTCAAGCCTCATTCTAGCTCACAGATTTCTTGCTTTTTGTTTCTTTAACAACCAGGACTTTAATCAATTAGAAATTTTTGGTCTGTCAAGGGTTTAAAGAGAAAGGGTTAAAGAAGAGAAAAACAAAGCTATATTTGGTGGCTCCTGAATTTAATAAATAAGCAAGTAATAAAAAAATATATATCCTTATCCTTGTGTATTTAGATTGATGCTACCTTTTGTTTGAAAATGCTGTGTTAAAGGAAAAACTAATAAATTTGAAACAAAGTTTTTTATTTTTTGCATATTATGTACTTGCATGGCGAGATAATACCTCCCAAAACCTGAACCCTAAGTGAATGTGTGTGCTGAAGTCACCAGCAACTTTTTATTTCAGTATGACTAGGATATCCAAGGCTGGATAGAAAATAAAAACCAGTATATAAGATTATAATACTGGATTAACAGTATTAAAACTTTTATTAAAAAAAAAATTTAATTATTTTAAAATAAAGTAAATAATTTTACAAATGTTGGAACTTGAAAATCATGCAAATTTATAGATTTATTCAGTAAAACTTTTTTTTTTATTATTCATTTTGCAAAATACAATTTTTGATCAAATGTTTGATCATTGCTAATTTTTTGGTGTGGTGGATTTTGAAAGTTCATTACCTAAATTTAATGCTTTCAATGATTTTTGAAGGTCATTGGATGTTATAAAAGTTCTGAATGGAAGCCCATCAAGTGCTGTCATTCTAGCTAAAATTGCTGCCAGTGAATCTTTTGTAGCATTTTTAAATTATTCATTTTTAGATTATTATTTTTAAATTATAAAATTATTTTATTAAATTTTGGATGAGGCATTTAGATTTTGTACTAGATTCGCTAAGAAGTTCATCAGCATCTTAGTTTTGTAATGTTACATCATGTTTGGTTTTTTAATTTGTGAAGGCTGTTTGTGGAGCAACCTGCTGTTATGGAGCCACTAACTGCTGTTTTTATAATTTTCGCTCAATTCTTACACTTTGCATTATGCTATTTTTTATCTTTGAGAAAGAAAAACTAAACTAAATTTTTATCTTTTGAATAATAAATAAATATATCTTTTTGAATAATAAATAAACTTCCTAATCTCACTTTCCATTGGCTAAATTAACTAAAGCTTATAAATATCTGACTGATTTAAATTTTTAATACTTAAATTAACTGAAGTTTAAATATTGAAGTTTAAACTTACACATTAATTATATAAAGTGATCACTATGTGGTTCAAACAACATTCCTGTCAGTCTTTATTAAAGTAAATATTGAAGTCTGGAACTTCAATGCTATTTGACAAGTGCCTTATTGAATATTGTTTGCCTGTTAACTGTAAAATGGCATCAGATAATATAATGAGCTGTCTTCCTGTAAATTGTTTTCCTTTTTGTGTTTTGTGTTTTTTTTTTCTTTTCCTGTTAGTGTTTTTTTCAAGAATTTTCTTTAAAAAGAACATACTGAAAATGAAT
>NC_088924.1:31895000-32092500 GCF_038396675.1 Hydra vulgaris | reverse complement strand
GTTTCTTGAATATACATGATATTAAGTAACTTCTATAGTTAAAGCTTTTTTTTTAATATTATCTGTAACTCACTCTCTCTATGTTTTCCTAATTCTAACTCTTCCCTTTTCTCCTGAACTCTCTATATGCTGATACCAAATTATCCGGGTCTTTAAGCTCTACATCTTTAAAGATTTAACTTTTATTAATTTACCCTATTAGATACACTCACTATTCCACATCTCTGTCTAAGATTATTGTTTCATTTCTTATCTTTTAGAGTCACACCACACATCCAACTAAAATGGTTGTTGGGTCAACTTTCCATGTTTCACATCATAACACTCTAAACTCCTAGTATTCAACTTTTCTTTAATGATGCGTCTTTTGCTGTTAAAAGTGATAATTTTAATAAACATATTTTGGAGTGGAAATATTAAACATTAAATATTAGTTGAAATATTATTTTACTAATAAATATTTTATATTATATTTTGATTTGACATTATATTAATATTCATTGATATTATTAAATATTTGATATTTGATTTATATTTGAAAGACTATATTTGATGTTTTCTTTTGTTTACTTTGAAAGTTTGCTGTCCTTTTGAGTTTAGTGAAAGTTTTGGTTCAATAGTTTTTATTTATATTGTCATGTAGTTCATTTAAGTATATAACATTAGTTATTTTAAAACAATATTAAATCACTTTAAGAAATGATAGTTAATGTATGTATAAAATTTATTTTACATGTATCAATTGTTGCATGGTTGCTTAAAACATTTATTTTTAAACTGCAATACTTTTCCGTGTACCTTTTTTTTCTTAATTTAAATGGCAAAAGTCCTTTTAATTTGTCTAAATTTACATGTGTAATTCATTAAATTTACATAAATTTTACAACAAGGTTTTTTAAGTTTTCTTTCTTCAGCCAACTCTAATACTTTTTCATATACTTTTTCAATTCACTTTTCATTATGTTGTTTTTTAGTTAATTATAAAGTAAAATTTTATTGGCTTTTACCATTCAATTTCACTATTTTTACTAAATGGTATGGTTTTGCTGATTCTACCAATATCATTTATTTCCTTTTTTAATAGTTGATATTGTTGATCTCTACCCTTCCATAAGGGAAAAAAATTTTAACTTTAGTTGAGTACTGGCTGAACACTGGCTATTGATTCTTAGCCTAAGTTGTTAATTTATCAGACAAGAATGTCATTGCTATTTAATCACGTTTAGAGTAATTAAAATCAAGCAGGTTGTTTGACGTTTTAATGAGAGCTTTCAATGGTGCAGAAGTATGCGAACTTGTGGGAATTTTACTTTTGTTTCAGGTTATACAATTTATAACAAAAATGATTTTGGATTATACCATAATAATAGTTTATTGATTTTTAAAGTAAGTGAGCAGTTTCCAAACAGACAAAAACTAAAAAGTTGTTAGTTTTTTTTGAAAGAAACAATCTTCTTACATTAACAGAACATGAAAGTTGTAAATTGTGTCATCACATTGAATCACAACAACCACACTTTCCAACATAATTCCAGTAACCCAGAAATTTTAAGATTATTTCAGTAACCTGGAAATTTTTTTAAATTCATACTGATTCAAACTGCCTTCTCATTATTTTAAAACAATTTCACAATAAATTCAATTAAGATTGCTTAAAATTTGTTGAGCAAAGAATTTTCTAAAAATCTATACCAATTAGTGTAAAAAGCATTTTTTTTTTAAGTTTTTTTATTTCAAACTTTCTATTCTAAAATAAATTTATTTCTTACCAAGAACTGTAAATAATATTTTGCTTAAAACCTCCACTCATTTCATTTAGCTAAAATATACCATTAAAATTTTCAACAGAAACAAAATAAAAATAAGTTACTACTCTTTATTAAACCAGTGTTTAACAATAAATTATTGCATACCTAGCTGATGTAAACTCCAATCATCATGCTCACACTATTAATAAAATCTAGATCCATATTGTAAAAATAATATCTGTGAAATAAAATCTAATTGTAGGCATAGAAAAAAGTTCCTTTTTTGCAAAGTTCCCAATTTGGTGTCAGAACTCATTTTTTAATTGGTTTTTATTTTGTATTTTTAATGGATTTATGCATAATAGGCATGAAGTTTTAAATTTTATATCAGAGTTATATGATCAAATATTGGTTGGTCAGTATTAACATACCTAAAGCATAATATCATATAAATTAAAATTTTTTAAATTTTATAATTTTTATTTTTAGAAATCTAGATGCATGTGGTTGTGGAAAAATAACTGATAAAGGAGTTCGTTCATTGGTTAAAGGTTGCACTAAATTACAGTCTCTCGACTTAAGCTCAACTAAAGTCACAGGAAGAAGGTACCCTGTTAAATACTCTAACATTATTTAATATCCTGTTAAATACTCTAACATTATGTAATATCCTGTTAAATACTCTAACATTATGTAATATCCTGTTAAATTCTCTAACATTAAACAAAAAAATTATTCAATTTTAAGAACCTTTTTTTTAATTTTATTTAGCAATATCAAGTTTGCAACTACAAACGTACTGCTCATTGCTTTTTAAGAGGTTTTCAGTTGAAGTTATTTTTACTTCAAATTTTTTTTAACTACTCTTTCCAGTAGATTGACACAAGGAATGGTTAAAAAAATCAGCTAAAGTGCTATAGGTTAGTGGTTTTAAAAAAGGTAAAAAAAAATGAGGGGTGCTAAAATTTATACAGCTGTACCTTTTGAGTGACAAAATTTTAATGAAATTTGATGTGATGGCACAAAATACATCAAAAATAAGATTAGCGCAAAATACATCAAAAATAAGATTGGTACAAAATATGTCAAAATTCAAACAAGTTAGTTTCAATAAACAATGTCGAATTATGATAATTTATTTAAATTAGATAATTTGGTAAAATATTAGTTTATCAAATTAAAATAATATGACATGAAAATACTAAAAAAAATGTTTCGTTTCAAAAACACAGTGCAAAACTTCATTCAAAATATTTTGAAGGAGATTTTGGAGATTTCCTTTGTGTCGATAGAGATAAAATATGTCTTTAGAG
The DNA here is from genome assembly GCF_038396675.1 of Hydra vulgaris. NCBI lineage: Eukaryota > Metazoa > Cnidaria > Hydrozoa > Anthoathecata > Hydridae > Hydra > Hydra vulgaris. The sequence goes on along the minus strand of NC_088924.1, from coordinate 32,089,439 downwards.
AGATCATTAACTTAATGAAAGATAGGAATATGTGGAGGTTACAAGACAAACAAAGTTTCAAACATAAAGGCAAGGCTTACAGTAGAACTGTAGAAACTTCCTATTTAAATTTAAACAAGTTAAAAAGTTGGAAAGAAAGCAACTGCATGTTATTATTTACTATAGCAGTGCAGTTGAAGTAGCAACAATTTTAATTTTTCTGAATTTACCAACAAAAAAAATTGAAAATATAATAGAAAAATATTATCCATTAAAAAAATAAAATATTATCCATTAAAAAAAATAGTTCAAATAGTTGGTCAAATAGTTGGTCCTGGTATTCATCATCCTTGCAAAGAAAAAACAACTGTTCATAGTCTCCATTTCTTAATTACTTCAAAGAATCGAAATGTTGCTAACAGAATTGTTTCTTGTACACTAGGAAGATTATGAGGTGAAGCCAAAAATGCCAGTTTAAGAGTGTCAGAAACCTTTTTAAAAAAGATGTTTATTGTACTGGCCTATCTATCAATCTGTAAACACTTTTCCAACTCCTTTAACTCAATCAGTTGAAGTTAAACTTCTCAAGCATTTAATCTCAAACTCATTAACATCATCCTTGAATTATCTGAAAGTATTTCTTTTCCTTAGAATTATGATGCAATGTAAATTTTAAATAAGCATTACCTAAAAGTTTAAAATGTAGGGTCACATCAGAAATTACTTACATTGTTATAGTAGTGGGTCAATGGATGAGAAAAGAGTTTAAATAAATTTTGCATCACTAGCAGAGGAATTCAAAAAGTACCCACTTGGGAAAATTATCAACATAATTCCATCACTTGAGTATCATATTTGTGAACAGAATGTAAGTGAAATTGTTATCTCCTCTTCACTTATAAAAATTTAAGAACTTTCTTGATAAGAAAACTGTTATTATAATGGTTGGTGTCCAATTTTTTGGGTTGAAAATGACACTCCACTGTCCAAGTAAAAATCACATTGAAAACATTGTTGTTAACATTGCTAACATTGAAAGCTGCAAATTGAGATTATATGAAGACTTTTAAGGGCAATCAAAGGGTAATGAAAAATAAAAAAACTTGTAATGAAAAACCCTCTGGTAACAAATTATAATATTTAAAAAACTGTTTGCAACATTTGTCTGAATTTTATTAAAGATTTATGCATGTTTTGTTTGTGTCAAGTAAATGAGGAACATTTTTCTGCATTTCAAATAGATTTTCAAAATCAAGTTTTTGTTAAGAAAAAATTTGCAGCTATTATTAAGCTGTTTAAATTTTAAATTTCAAAAAGTGTTAAAAAAGGTACGCCCAAATATAAAATATACTTTTTGGTGTTTAAAAGGAACAATCATGTAAAAATATATATTTTGATGCTCAAAAAGTAGGACTATATACCATAATGGTTATACCATAAGGTATAACTAAACTTATTGTGGTTATACTATAAGGTATAACCACAATAAGTTTAGAACTTATTTTTTGAACCTTTTTTGAACGTTTTTAGAAAAAAGAACAGAAAATGAAAAGATGCATTTTTTTCTTATGTTATTTTTGTGTATATATATATATATATATATATATATATATATATATATATATATATATATATATATATATTAGTAGAAAATCACTTAACAAAATTTTTTTCCATTTAACACTGTGTTTCATCAACAAAGATTCATCAGAAAATCTTTGTTGATGAAACACAGTGTTAAATAGAAAAATTTTTGTTAAGTGATTTTCTACTAATATATAATTGCTCTGTTCTTTTAAGAACATTGAGCACTCTATTGTGTAGAATACTTTTTAAAGTTGTTTAAATATATATATATATATATATATATATATATATATATATATATATATATATATATATATATATAATATATATATACATATATAATTGATTTTTTGACGAGGTTAAATAAAAATAACTACATGATTTTTACTACTAAAAGTTTCCTACTAAAAGAAACTTTTAGTAGTAAAAATCATGTAGTTTAATCTCGTTTTTGGTTTAACTAAATATATATACATTTACACCAAATTAAGAGAACTTTTGCATTATATCTTAGCTGAAGGCTCCTGGGAACTTGGAGGACACAAAACTCATAGCATACAATGCATTTTACAGTCTAATTATTATTAATTTTAGGAAAGAAGTTGAAACTCTAATAATGAAATATAAAAAGCTGTAACCCCTTCAAAACAGGTTGACACCTTGAACAATCAACGATAGAGAGACCTTTTTCTCAAATCATGATTGACGAAATAGCAATTGATAGAAAAAGAACAAAAGAAATTAAATGTGTCGACATTATGTTTTTGAAAATACATATGGAAAAAAGGCATGGTTGTCTCTGCTGTTCTGATATTAGCTTTAAAAGAGTGCTGAGAGATCTGAAAAAAAAAATCTAAAAGGAAATCTTCAGGAAAAGAAGACTTACGTATATCTTATAGCTCATGTTTCATTGTTAAAAAATAGCAAAGACTTTCTGCAATGTTTAATGACTCTGATGTTCTCTTCGCTAAACTAAATAATTAAACAAGTCCCCGCCTACAGCAACATAACAATCGAATGCTTGCATTGTTTTTATGAAAAACTTTACATAATATCATACAAAGGTACGTAAAGTGCCCTCATGAAAACAAGCTCTTGCTTGACAACCACAAGCCCAAAGATTAAAAAACCAAACCATGCTTGCAAATAGTAAAAGTTTTGTAATTGCTTTTGAGCGTCTCGATGTTTATTAAGAGTACATTTTTTTTACAAAAAAATAATGTAGGGGAGACCATGGTACGTTAACCTGCTTTTTTTTCCTTGATGTGTAACTTTTTAGCTTTTTGTTATTTTATTTATTTTTGGAAAAGGGTTGACTAGTCCCTAGACAATCCGGAAAAAACATTAATAAAAGTCCATAATAGCTTTTCAATACATTTAAAACAGTTTTTGTTAGGTCATGTCAGGTGGGCCAACCTACCCTGTTATTAGGGTAGGTTGGCCCAAGGATTGGGGCAGGATGGCCCACATACAACTTATGGCAGAGGTGGGAAAACGCTCATTGAGCAAAAACAACTTTTTTAACTTGATGAAACAAAATTGATGAAACATTGAAACAACTTAAAAACAATAAACTACAAAAAAATGAAATAAAACCAAAATATAACAATAACATTTTATTTAACAATAGTATGAACATTTATAATCTAACCCCTTTGTATCTTTTTTTACACAGCTCACATGGGTCCAACACTGACAGCTTAAACACTGTATCCACACAGCACCTGGAAGACTGTTTGAGAACGGTTTGAAGCAACAAAGACACAAGACATCATCCTCATTATCACCTTTGTTTTTCTTGTTGCATTTTTCTTTTACAGGTTGACTAACAAAAATCTTGCTTGTTTTAGAGTTACTTGGATCGGCTTCTTTGATAGAAAATCGTTTTTTATTTTTTGAGCCCTTCTGTTTTTTTTTCTTTTGCTTTCTGTTTTTGTTCCAAGGCTTTTTTTAACGGTGTATCAGTTAATATAGCAGAAATTCGTTTCCAATTTCTGAGCTTATGTACATTGTTTTTTCTAGGCTGAGCTTTTTCAAAAGGCCTCACTTCTTCAGGAGATGGTATAAGTAAAGAGTTTGGAGTAGCACCTGATGTGCTGTCTAAATCTGGAAAATTTCCTTTCTTAGATTTTGATTCATTTGAATTAAATTTTTTGAATTTTTTTTATTTACAATCCACAGATGACACTTTGTTGCTAGGTGTTTGTTTACAATCCACAGCTGAAACTTCGTTTCTAGGTGTTTGTTTAGTAATGCTAAAACCCACAGATGATAAAATCCATTTTAGTGCTAGGGTCTGGTCTATCTGTTAAATATGATGGCAAAAAATCACTTTCTGAAAAAATATCTCTGTTAAATGGATAAATACCTGTTGCTTAGAGACCACTAATTATATCAGGTATTTTATAGATAGTCATAGATTGTTTGTTTACAGTAACCCGTGCATCACATGCTGAGTTCACAAACTTTTTAAAAGGACCATAAACACTTCTATCTAATGGTTGTAATTTATGACTACAGTGTGCTGGAAAAGATATAAGTGTGATACCATTTTCTTTACAAAAATCAAGTACTGCTGCATCAAGATGAGAGCTGTGGTTGTCAATCAATACCAGACAAGGGGGATCATTGGAACAACGTGCATGGATAGAAAATTTTTTGATGTATTTAAGAAAATTTGTCTCTGTCATCTATCCTGAAGAATGTGCTGATCCATTACATCCTATTGGTCTATCATGAATAAAGTGAGGTTTAAAATTAACTCTGGGAAAGATAAAATATGGAGGTATGTTATTGTCAATTGCACTAACTGCCAAAGCCTTAGTCACTAATGCTCCTCTTTTTGCTAGTAATAATAGTAAATCTCTTCCTATAGCTGCGTTATCAGGCGTATGTTCTGCATTAGGCTTATGTACTGTTGCAGTAACATCAAACTCAAGTGTGTTATCATTGATAGAGTTTGAAAGAATCACTTGGCAATCAAGTTCTACTTCAGTTTAAACCAAAGCATTAGGTGTAAATGACAATCTTTTGGATATGCAATATCTTTCTAGAGTCTTACATGGTACATTAAATTCTCTACTAACTGCTCTAATTGATCTTTTATATTTTGTAACTTGTATCACTGCCAATAGCATTATTTCTTCTGACACTTTTCCACATTGTGACTTGCAAATATAATTTCGTACCATTTTTAGGTAGGTCTAAAAAAAAAATGCAAAAACCAAAAGTACATTACTTTATTACATGTTTTATATTTAACTATTTCTTTTTGATTTAATTATTTATATACCTGCATACTTATATATTTAAAAAATTACATTTTATATTTTTCTTTTTTTAAATAGTAAATACTTATTTACTTTTAATTATTAATAATTTACATAACTCATGTTATATTAAATTTATATATCATATATAAATTTAAGTGTTAAGCATGAAAAGTTATATGTATAAAGTATTTATATTTATATATGTAAGTATAACTAGTATGTAAAAGTTTAAATATCAATTAAATTTACATATATAAGTTATATTATAAGTTAAATAATATATAATAATAATATATAAATATATACAATATTTAAGTTTAGACATTTGTAAATCCAAGTTAAAATTACGAGTTCTCTCAATACTAAATAACTTATTTGAAATTTTTGCCAGATTATAGGCACCGGTATCATCAGCATATAATATAATTACAAAAATTGTGACTATTAAATAACAACAAAAGTTTTAAATTTTGAAGTCACTTTTATAATGGCTTCTTTTACTTAAGTATGAAAAAAATGAAGTCCAAAAATTTGTTTTATTATATTGTCCATTGTCCAAATTCATACCACCGTACATCTCCAAGGCTTCGCAGACTTTTCTTTCAAATTTTTTATCCTCGACTTTAAGTGTTTCTACTTTATCCCATTTCATATCCTCATTGCAATTTACTTTATGCAAAGCTAATGCAGACTGGTTTAACTTGCCTTCAGTCAAAAATTTTTGGTGTTTTGAACTTTTGTTCGAATTTGAAGTTTTAGTTTTAGGTTTCTGGTTGGCTGTTGCGTGGTAATTTTGATTTTTTTTAGACATTAATAGCATTTTTAGGTTAGCATTTGATTTAAAAACAGTCCTGTAATCAGCTTTTCTGAATATTCTTCTAAGTCTGGGAGATATTATTGATATCCATGGTAAAGTGATTGTAGGAAGGTTATTAAAGTTTGATAGAATTTCATTTTTATTTGCTAAACGTTTTTTTCGAACCTGATAAGAAATATCTTTAAGCATTTTTTCATTGTACCCATTCTCAGTAAACACTTGAATTAAAAAATTTATCTCATCTTTTAAATGGTTTTCGCTGCATATTGAGTATGCTCTGTGTATGTATGTATCAGTTGAATATTGCTTTTAAAATTTTGGGATCGTGGTTAGAATGAGGTTTGATTTGGATATTGGTTATAGCATCTTTCCTGTAAACCTTGAACTCATATTTTTCTTGTGTATTATTAATAACAGTTATTCCCAAAAAGTTAAGTATCTTATTTTGTTTTCAACTTCAATAGTATATTTTAAAGAAGGATGTTGTTTGGAACTGTTCTACTTGCTTTAAGTTAAAAAACCAAGCGTGGGTATCGTCTACATATCTATAAAAGGATTTAATATCAATTGAAGGAATCATTGTCATTGCCATTTTTATTCCCTTTTTCTCATGGTATTGTAAAAAAGATTCAGCTAAAACAACCATAAAAGACAATCCCATTGGATTGTCTTTTATCGTTGAATATATATATCATGTTTATCAACTTAAAACAAATATATATATCATGTTTATCAACTTAAAATTATATATATATATATATATATATATATATATATATATATATATATATATATATATATATATATATATATATATATATGTTATCTTTAAATCATATATATATATATATATATATATATATATATATATATATATATATATATATATATATATAAATATATATATATAATATAATATAAACATAATATAAAAAATGATATGTATATTATTTTTTATATTATGTTTATATATTTATTTTAATCATTATGTTTGTATTAAATATTTTAAATTTCAATTGTAGTGTTATCTCAATTTCGACTTTTTGTTCAAATACATTGCAATCATTAAGATTAAGCTTCTGTAATGCTTTAACTGATGCTTCTCTTTATGCACTTGTCTCTAAATGTCAAAAGTAAGTTCTTATATACTTTTTATCATGTTTTGATTTTAATTTATGTATTTTTGTAAAACTATTTTAACAGTGGGTACTCAGCATTTTGTAAGTGAGTACTTTGTTTTTTTTTTAGTTTAAAGAGTAACATCTGAGTTTTTTTTTTCTTGTAATATTATTTTTTCTTCCACTTTTTGAACAGTGTTTACAGATAAAAGTTTTGCTTCTTATCTTCATTTTCATATTTTTTGCATAAAGTCATCATTCCAATAGCTTGTTCAGAATGATCGCTTACAACAATTAAAGTTTTGGCAAATTTTTTCTAAATTCTGAAACAAGGACTGGGTGTGCCAATAATGTGGTGGAAGTGACAACCAGTTTCTCCCTCTCTGATCATCTAAACTTGTCATTGAAAAAATTAAAAAAAAGACTCATTAACCAAAAAAGCAAGGTTTGGTACTTTCATTTTAGTAATGACAGTTGTATCTATTGGATCTTTGCTTCTATATTGAAAAAATCTGAGTCTGGCATTTAGAAGGAATGCAAAGCATCTGTAATGGCTGCTTTTTTATCCATTAAAATTTTTTTATGTAAAAGAGCTAAAAGAACAATTGTTATATCAATATAACATGTATGCTTTTAAAGATGCTAACACAGTGTTAATTGCCTCAGAGAAAATTTTCTTACGCTCTCTTATCTGAGTGATTACATCAAGATCAGAAGCATTAGCATAAATTGCTTCATGTGCTTGAAGATACCAGCTTTTGTAAAAGCATATTATGAGATCACTGATGAGTTCCAAATCTTCCTGTTGATTATTGTTTTCCTACACAAGGTAGTATAAACTATTGCTTAAAAACTTAGCATGGTGAATATCTCCTTTCCAGTTTTCTTTAATATGAAATATGCAGAAGGGGTTAAGTACTGCCTGGTTATTTCAGCCAAATCTCTTTTGTTACTCTTCATATTGCATTTTTAAGTTATATAGGTCTGACAATGATCCAAATTTTGTAATGCAGCTTCCTTTAAAACTGTTTCTTCCATTATCTTTACGAATGAAGGATTTTTATGCCCTATGCTTTTTTTTTTTGTCTCTGCTTCACAGAATTGAACCATTTTAAGCCTAGTGATGTGATGCATGGAGGTTTGTAGTACATAATTAAACCTAATATGTAATTCTTTTTTAGAAACAGTATTAAATAAAGTTGTGTCAAAGCATAATCTACATATTTTTTAGATGAGGTCATATTCATCATATTTTTATGATTTCTATATACATATTTCACCTGAAGAAGACTCAAGGCAGGTACTCTAAGAAGATGTGACTCCCCATTATTGTTCACGAACAATAATGGGGACAGCAAATCTTTCAGTCTTTTTCCCTGTTTGATTTTTAACGAAGTCTTACCATTAAAATGCAAAGATAATGGGATTATGGGTAATGTCTTCCACGGCTTCTTTTATATCTGATTTAGCAGTTTCTTGTTTTTTTCATTTTCCTTAATGGTGTTAGCATTGGTTTTGTATTTTATGATGTTAATTACACAATCTTGAAGGATTGTGCAGATTAATATGTTTATTCGGAATGGAAGGAAGTTATTCGATTTGAGAGAAAAATAAAATAAAAGACTCTTCGCAAATAGTTTATCAAATATCCATATCCTTCGGAAAGGTAATTAAATTTGATCCATGTAGAGACGGAATGCTTGACACATTTTATCTCTAATGACTCTATAAAAGATTTTCCAAAAGTCTCTAGAACTTATTTTCTGAGATAAGATACAAAATTTAGTCAACTGAGAATATAAGAGCTTAGCAGACAGCACCTTTTTTACAATGATTTCTTGAAATAATAAGCATTTGTTTTTTATTTCAAGAAATTAATGTTCTCAAGAAAATAATACAGAACGTAAAGTTATACAAAACGTAAAAACAGTTCTTGTAAAAAAGAAAAAATGATTACGATTAGAAATAGCAGTTTTACGAAAAGATGACTATGGAAACCATGGAGCAGAATTAGCCTTGACTTAAAACCGACAAGAAAGAATATAAGCTTCCATATCTGCTTAGATCCAGGAGATTATTTAAGAAGTGCATTTATCAGCGGTAAGATAAAAGAAATCAAAGACCGTCACGAAGAGAATTACGAAAAAAATTCTAGTAAACTTTAGGTTAATAGTGAGTATTGCAATGATAAGGTGAGGGTAAGAAGTAGTACGAGATAAATGATTTAGAGAGGTTATTGCATGGTCCGAACCACCTAAAGAAAGTTACGAAAAGCTGAAAACAAGCTAGGGTGACAAACAACGGGTACACAAGCAAGACACAAATCAAGGAGTGAATGTAAGTAATTGGAGTTGTCTGGAAAACGAGTCACAAAGTTAACTATCTGGGTAAGAGATTTATAAATGTAGAAGTTATAAGCTTTAGTGCCACCAAGTTTAGTGGTATTAGAGTCATTCAGTGTGATGAATATTATACCCATAACAATAATATTGGTTGAGGGATAAAGAGGAAGAGCTTTGTCAATCAGCAACTAAAAAAATACAGTGCAGGATCATTTGTGCAGTGCAGGAGTTTCAAGAAACTGGTTAGATAATGTGTGTGATTAGCCTTTTGTCTTCCATTGTTTGTAAACTGTATAATTAAGCATAATATCATACAAGATTAGTGAGCTTCACTAAATGAAGCTCACTAATCTTATATAATATTATAACAGACGCATCAATGAGAGCTTCACTACAAACAGGCGCATCAATGAGTTTGTAGTGCGTCTGTTGAAACAAAAAAACAATTAGTGTAGTTAAACATTGAAAGTTTAATTACACTAATTGTTAACATAACACTATTAGTACAAACACATACTGTATCTACCATAAATTCATATACTTTAATATCATGCCTACTTTTTGAATGTTGTACATACTACAGCAATGTGTTAATTTAGATGATTTATGCAAACAAATTGTTATATATTATAACTGTATTTAAAATTGTTTTTACTTTTATTATTAGATTGCGAACACTTCATTTATACGGTTGTAAAACAGTGCGGAATCTTGGAAAACTGGTAGATATAAATTCAAAACTGAAAATAGAAAAAGAATCACTTCGATAAAAAGTGTTACTTTATATAGCGATAAGTTTCTTCACTTTAATCGTTCTATTAAGTAATACGTATGTTTCTATATTATTTAAATTCTAGAACCCTTTTTATTTCTAGTAATATTTACACATCCTTTTTTAATTTCTTTCTTTTAACAGTTTTGCAAAACATGTTTTTTTTGTTTGTTTTTTGTTTTTTTTTTCAAGTATTTTCTTTACACCTTTAAACTTCTGTAAAAAATTTCTCAATCATCATTTCTCATTCCGTTTTAAATTTCTCAATCATCATTTCTCATTCCGTTTTAAGGAAAGTTATATTTTAGCTTTTATATTTAATTTTCGTCATTTTTTGTTTAATATGGAAAAAATTTTTTCGGGTATTTTTCTTTTAATTTTTATTATTTATATTTACACGGATTTTTTTAGATTTTTAAAATGAACATGAAAAATTTATTTTTTTCTAGTGTTAATATATACTTTAACGTATTTAATACTTACAAATTTTATAAATATGGTGGCTTAGTTTTTGATGTTTTTAAGCATTTAAATATAAGTTAATAAAGTGCTTCCTTAGTCAACGTTTGGTGTTTATAAATACTGAAATAATCTTTATTCAAAAGAGAAATATTTTATTTTGATGTAGAAGATTTTTAAACTATAAAAATAGAAACAAAGCTTTCTGATTGTTTTGTTTTCAAACACGTTCTAACACGATGTTTTCTTTGTTTGTTTTTAAACAAATAAATAAATTAAACTAAAGTGCGTTTACTAAAGAAAAATCCAGTACAAAAGTGTGTTTTAATATTCTTTGCTATAGAGAATAAAAAAAAAAAAAGAGAAAATCCTTTAGAGTTGAACTATCAAGCAAATCAAGATGCAATGTTCTAAGAGGTGTTATAGCGATGAAAAGTAAGCAGTTAGAGGAAGCAGTTAAGTGGTGTCGAACAAACAATAAACCTGGTTGGGCTGCAATCAATTCAGGAAGATTTCCACTAATTAAAGATCTTAGAACAATTAACAAACGGATTGGTGGTGTCATTATAACTGGAAACGAGAAGGAATATTGTTCAATTTTTACAAAAGATAAAGAAGTGTATTTCAAGAATAGGTAATATGTACACATAGTTGAGAAATGAAACATTTTTTTAATAAACTGTTTTAATCTGTAACAAAATCCTGTAACAAAATTTAATTTTGTTCATTAAGAAAACTATACTTATACTGTTTAGTTTTCTTGTATTGTTATTTCAATAATTTATTTAGGTGCCTTGCAGGGTTTAAACAAGTCGGAGTTGACAAGGATAATGTTGAATGTTTTGAGAGTAAGAAAGCAAGCCTGTAGAAACCTCTGTGGGCGTTAGATTACTAAGCTATCACCAAATACTCAACGCGCACTCCAAGCAAAGAAGCTTAGCAAATCTTTTTTGAGTCGTTGGGATGCAAAATATCAAAAGCACATTATCAAAAAAAGACAAAGAACTGTATCCAAAAATCGTGTATAGAATGTAATATTTTCATTGATACAAATCAATCAGAAAGAGGTGTATGGCAGGGAGATATAGATGTCGCTAAAATTTATAACCATGATGAAACCCCCCAGTTTATAAACTATGGAGTTGATAGTACTCCAAATGGTGTACGCTGGAAGAGGAGAAATTTGTCAAAAGGTGATAAGAGAAAATACATCCTTTTGTTTCCTTTGGAGGAGATTTAGCAATGTGCTACATCATATTCAAGGGGAAAGGGATTAGTATCCACGTGGCTCCAAAAGAAGCAGTTATACGAATTCCAAACCTTCTAATCTCCACAAATGACAGTGAAAGTCAGCATCACAGTACACTTCTAAGAGCACATCAAATGTTTGACCACTAAAAACGATATAAAAAGGCCTATTGTTGTAATATCTGGTGGTCACTCAAGATTTGACAGTGTTGTATTGACATTTTTAAGAAGCAAAGTTATTAGACTTTTTATCACTACACCTGACACAACTGGCGTTACCCAGCTCCTTGATCAAACTAATCAGAAATTGCACTCTGAGTACAGAAGTGTTAAAACTGTACTTTATTCTTCGTTTTTGACAATCAATAGGTTTCATTATATATTTGCAGGTTTCATTATATATTTGATTTGATTGAATATAATTGAAGGTTTCGTTATATATTTGCAGAGTTATGGCCAGAGTGGGCATCAAAACAAACAACCATAAACGCAGGTAAAAAATTTTGGTATTTCAAGTGGAGGACTCAGTGTTAAGTGGATGCAAGAAGATAAGTTTTTACGAGCTGAGCTGTGTATTAATGAAAATACCAAAAAAAATCAATTATCAACAGCAGTAACAATTTCATTTCCAAAAGATGTTCGCTATGGCTCAACAGAATATTGGAAACATAAATATGAAAGTGCCATGGAAGCTTATCTGATAATATATCCGATATATATCCCAGTGATATTGATTTATCAGATAAATAATATCTGATAAACCAATATCACGGGAAGAAATACCTAATTTGTTGCCTGTAACCAAAGTAACACCTAAAATAAACAAGGAAAATGTTAGAGTTACCCAATATCACGGCTCAATTGAGGGTAAAAAAATATTGAAAACGGTTTCTTCAATCAAGGAAGACGAAGCCAAAAAAGAGAAATCTAATAAAGAAAAAAAATCCATGCAACCACAACAAATTGAGGCGTTCTATAAATGTATGAATGTACACGTGGAAAGAATGTTTGTGCAGCAATTAAGCTTCGAGTATGCTCGTGTTCCCATAATGTTTTAAAATCTGTAGTAAAGCATCATGTTGAGTTGAAACAAGCTTAAAACCAAATATGATCAAACCATTTTGTAAAATAGAACCCGAAAAATGCCTTCAGTTTGAGTCTCATGAAAATAACGTTGAAGACTTCATTCCTATAACTGATTTTATCCAGAATACAAACTAGCATTCTCGATTCGCTGATTTTGGTTTAAAGTTTACCTGGGTCTTATTTTTGTATTTTTTGTTCATAATATATTTTTTTTAAGTTTGTTAATGTTTTTTAAAAAAAAATTATTAAAGTAGTCACTTTGCAATATAGTTTTGATATGGTGCCTCAAAACGTTAGGTGCTGTGATATTTTAAAAGGCGATTTTAAGAAAATTAGATTTATTCTGCGCAAGCATCTTTTTAGCTCTGTTTTTGGAGTCTTAAGGCAACATTTCTGACAAGGTTCCTCAAACTTATTTTTAGAAGGGCTTGAAATATTTAAAATTATTTTTTTTAAATGTGTTAATAGCTTGTAGACTTTTTTCAACGTTTTCGTATATTAGACAATTTTTTAAGTATTACATGTAATACTTTTTTATTTGACTTAACATTATATTTTTTATTCAGATTACTCAACATTTTCAGAGTTTAATTTTAAAAAAATCGAGTTCTATGTTGGTTTATTTCCAATCTGACATTCTGAGGTCCCACTGCATTCTGAGGTCATTTTACCTGTAGTTCCATATAGTTATTGCAGATTTTACGCGGAATGTTTAAAACGAACTTCTTGTTAAATGCTCTCCCGCGGTGCTTTGTGATAAAACCGTAAGGACTTCTGGGAGCACCTAAAATAACAACAACAACAAAAAAATGTATTTATAAAAATAACTACAATAATCTTAGGGATTGTCCATAAATTACGCAACGCTAAATTTCACTAATAAACAAAACAAAAACAAATCAAAGTTTCTTCCTCGCAGAGCCTTAAGTTAAATAAAGATAGGTCATTAAGTTTTATAAATAAATTTAGCATTCCGTAATTTATTTAAAAAATTAAATCTAACGGGTGAACAGTAAAATTTGAGATTTTTTTTGAAACGCTCTAACTTTGCAGCGGATCAATATTTTTTGATAAAATAAAAAACAGCTTATAGATTTATAGTCAAATAATTTATCTTTAAAGTTGCAATAGACTTGTTTCACCGTTTTGTCCTACAAAATCAAGCTTTCGATACACCCCTCCACACATATTTTGTACAGCATTTACATCTACTTTCTTCAAACAATACTTGATCCGTCTTTTTAATTCATCAACTGAAGTAGCCTGCCAATTGTTCTTATAAACCATTCCCTTTAAAATTGAGCAAAAGTTCTCAACTGGACGATGTTCAGGCACTGCAGGAGGATTATCGGCTTTTTGTACAAAAGTGATGTTTTTTGAGACCAATTAGCTTGTCACTGATTTAGCATAATGGGCCAAAGCCAAGTCAGGCCAAAACATAGAAATTGGGATAATGTTTTTAAATAAAAGGCATCAGTCTTTTGACGATGCACTCTTTCAAATACACATTTTGTTTGACAGCAAGGCCCGAAAGAACAAAATAGGGTGTTGAGATGTCTCGAGGTGAAATTGCTAACCACACAAGCATTTTCTTTTCAAACTTTTCCTTGGACTTGTATTTCACACCACAAGAAACTGCTTTTGGATTGCTAGACCAATACCCAACGTTTGAGTTCTTATCAGAGTGAGAAAATGTAAAGTATGATTCATCATTAATTATGAAATTACACCCATAACATTTTCTACACTATCTGCCACAACATGTTTGGACACTTGCTCTGGAGTACGGGCTGAAATGGTTTGTTTTTTTCGGTAAACAATATTTGTGTGTTGCTGAATTGTATACACAACGTGAGATAGGCTGCACTTGAACTTTCGAGCAATTTGTAGAGTGGAAATGCCAGAACGACCATCAATCATGCTTTTCAACTTGGTAATATTGGTTTTATTCATTATTTTAGCTTTTCGACCAGAACAAACACAAAGTTTTGATTTGCCTTTTTCCCACATTGAAATGTATCTGTAAATGCTTGCTCTTGGGTGATTTTCTTTCAAAAAATGATCAACGACATCTTTTCTACCGTCCTTGAAATGTGAATCACAATACCTGTACACACGATCAATCAAACTTTCACGCTTCATTTTGATGTAGATAACAAAATAGTAAGAATATTTTCATAAAACTTTGCCAGCAACAGCTATAGAGAGTGGGCTCTAAAATAGAAACAATAAATGAATCAGTGCACACAAAAAAATTCAAAAATAAAAACCGTTAAAAAAATCTCAAATTTTACTGTTCACGCGTTAATTTATTTCATATCGTGATGCTTATCTTGAAAATTATTTAGTTTAAAAGTTTTAAAACCTCCTAATTTTTCAATAAAATTTAAATTATACTATACTTATTTTCAATAAATTTATATTATACTCTTTTTGATCAATAAAAGATGAAATAAATTTCTGATAGTATAGTAATACTATATATATGTGGAATAAAACTGTATATTTGGTATAGCGCGCTTATACGACTTAAACATACATTTAGAAAGGGGAAACGGTGATGTAAACCAAGGACCTAAAATAATCTTATTTTACGTCCTTGTGTAAACTCATTTTAAATTGCTTCAACACCTTATGTAATATTTGAGAAAAAGTTGTAGTTTTTTTACAAAAAAGTTAATTTAGTTATTAATTGAAATATACAAGCAAATTCATACTAATTCAAACATTGTGTTAATTGTTTTTTCTTTACAACATTTTTTTTATTGCCCAAAACTATTCCATTAAAAAATTAATTTTGAACGATCCTGGGTAAATTAACTGTTTTATTAAAACTAAATTGCAAAATACAATACTTTTAAGTACCTTAATGATAATGTAAATTTTAAATGAAAAAAATCTGAACGTTTTTTTAAGAAAAAATAACTATAATTATTAACTATATTTCATATTAAATCAAATTGTTTTGTTTCTGGGTAAAAAATTAAAAATAGCCGTTGTTCTGCAACAGCTATTTTCAATTTTTTGAGAAAATATTTGATTTGGATTCTGAATAATTATCTAGACTAATCTTAAACTGCAAGAAAAGTCTAAAAGTTTTTAGAATTTTCCAGAATTATGTAAAAACATTAAAAACTTAATAAACATGAAAAACTTGAACGTTCTTGAAGTTCGAACAATACTCACTCAAGTTCTGTGCTCTCTTTATAAGTGCAAATATTGCAAAAAAGATTTAGAAGGTAAGATTAACATGTGCAGCTTGCTTGTACAGCATTATGTTGTAGAATTTTACTAATTTTAATATTGTACAGTTTATGGAGTTACAATCGACAACATTTTTAAATGTATAGATGTATTATAGTAAAACTGTTCTATGCTAATATTATACCCAGTATGAAGTAATGTATGTATATATATATATATATATATATATATATATATATATATATATATATATATATATATATATATATATATATATATATATATATATATATATATATATATATATATATATATATATATATATATATATATATATATATGTAATTAATTATGTCTCCAATTATGTTACATGTTGGTATAGATTTTTATATGCATATCGTGTTGGTATATCAAAAGAGTCATGAAGTTTGCTAGTAAGCAAGATTGAACTGACCAGTCAAGCTATTGCTATTTCTGCATGGTGGGTCCTACATTGGAAAGAAAACAATTCAATAATCTAATTAGAAATTTTGGTCTTATCAAGTTTAATGCTAAGCTTCAAATATTTAGTTTCAAACAGTAGATAGCTTGAAGTATATCTGCATGCAAGTCGCAGATCAAAAAAAATGTTAGCAAACACTTGCCATTATTTCCAGTTGTTAAGAAAGGTTGTGCTTCTGCAACAATGTAGTCAATCTTTTTGAAACTCTTGAAATCACCTGTTACTCGAGTGAATGACACATATTTATGGACAGTTCATGTGTTATCAGAGTTACCATCACAGAGCTAGCAACAACGGACTGAGTTTTTTCACATTTTTTTGAAGACTAAGATAAAGGCTCTTGTTGGACCTCAGTTTGTTAAGATCACGTGACAAGTTTGCCAAGAAGTTGAACAGGACAAAACAAAATTACTTACATTTGGATTTGATTTATATAAAAGACTATCAAAATGGAAAAATCTTTTGCATGACGTTTCTCAATGCTTAATTTAAGGAGAAAATTTTACTTGAGAAGCAAAATAAGCGAATTTTTTAAAATACCTTATTTCGACATTGTATCATTCAATTTTGACATTGTATCAGTATATTTCGACACTGTTGCATTAAATATTGACACTGTTGCACCACATTTCGACAAATCAAAAAATTATATTTTGAATAAAATTTTTTACAGAGTTTCTCACCTCATTTCGACATTGTATGACCTTATTTCGACACAGTTGTATCATTTAGTTTCGACATCGTATCGCTACATTTCAACACTGTTGCACCACATTTGACAATTTAAAAACACTATACTTTAAATAAAAATTTCGAATTTATGATGAAAATGTTTGAATCAAGCCCGCACAGAGACTTTGTGGTGCCCAGGGTCTAGTGCCCCAAACTTTGGATTCCTGGGTATATTGAATTAAACATGAATTTCACTGTTTATTGTCCGTGTGTCTTCTATCACATTACAATTTAATGAAAATAATTATTATTTTTGTATTAACTATCACTGCACATAAACTCTCTATATTTGAACTTGGCTATATATGATAAAACGGAAATACAAATACAATTTAAAATGAATGGAATTATATATTTCACCAAAAACAAATGAGTGGAATAATAATATATTTCATTAATAAAATTTTAATTATGAAGACTAGTCAGATCACACAAATTTCACTTTGCGGACTTTCTTCTTTGCGAAACTAGAGATGACATTTTCGTACGATAAAGTCGTGGCTAGGTCGCTTTCAATTGAAATCACGTTCATCATTAGTTGTTGGTTGCAATTTGAGTTTTATGAGAGCAAGCTCTCCTTCAGCCCCTGAAAACGGAGATTGTATTAAAAACGCGAAGCAAAATGTAGATCAAAGGAAATATTGACTGAAGAACTTTCTGGTGGATTCTGTTGAGCAACTTGATAAGAAAAAGATTCTGTTTGTCCAAAAGTATTTAATTGCTTCAGAACATCTAAATGACGGATTTCTTTAATCAACACCCCTTCCTTTACATCATTTACGTTGAGATTTGCTAGGACTTAGCATTTGAACTTTTTTCCTTTTTCTTGTCTTCTTCTTAACAAAATCATTTTGAAACCAAAACAAAACTAGTCAAAATGTAATCAGTTTTGCTTCTTGGAAGATTTGGGGCCAAGAAGTTAGTTAACTTAGTTGGTCAAGATTATTGATTAGAGTCTCTTAAAACTTTGTCTTATCATCCATCATTGCTGACACATAGGAGAGCCTTGAACCAGAAAGAAGTCAAGACAATGAATTTAAATGACTGAATCTACTCTTTGAGTGCCTTAACTAAAGTGAGTTGATGATCTTCTAAATCAAATTCTTCATGAAGTTTTAAGAACTTTAGTATTTCTTTTTGTTGTTTCGACAATGGCCGGACAGCCACTATGCGCGCACTTCATCTTGTTTGGGACGTTTGGTGAAGGGACTATCCAGTTGCCTCAGTCAAAATTTTCCAGCACATGGGGCTATTACTAAAAAGATCATGCAACAATTGGATGTTGTCAAAATAGTTCTTGACTACAGTTGAGGGTTCTGAAAAATGAACAGATTTAGACTGTGTGCAGTGTAAGACATGAACAAAGCTTATACACCGGACATATTAGCCCGTTGTCATGGCCCTGGCCCCTTCAGTTCTTTAAATCAATTCGGCTTTGATCCAAAAAGTCTATATTCAGCTTTGCAATGTCAGAATTTTTTTTTTCTCCAGAAAATCTCTAGGAAAAAGTGCCGGGTTTTGAGGTGGTTCATTTAGTTTGACTAGATCGCGTTCGACTTCGGATAAAATTCTCTTCCACAAAGTGGGGTCGTTTCTAACTACTTGATCACCCAGTTGAATTGCCTCTTGATCCTAAATTAAAAAAAGCATTTGAGAACTGTGGTATGTTTTCAATATTTGCAGATAATAAATGATATGTTTTAGAATCTGCAGATCTTAAATGATAAGTTTTTAATATCTGCAGGTTTTTCATAAAATAAGAATGTGTCCCAAACTCACACGATTATTATCTTCTTCTTCAAAGACAGTTGAAAAATTTGAAGAGGAAGGTGGCTTTCTTGAACTCAATGGTTCATCAACGCTGTTGGTGCATGGTCCATCTAAAAAAGAATTGTTTTTACAGTTTTTGAATGAAATTATGAATATAAAATTGTGAATAAAAAAATAAAGCTGTTAACCTATACCTTGACTATTTAGTCGGACGAAGAGTTATTAGATGCCTTTTTTTTGAATTATTGAAGCCACTCTCTTCAGTGACCGTTTGTTCTTGTATTCTTTTACAACTTTTTCTGCAGCTTTTTTTTCTGCCTTGGGATCCTGAATCATGCTTTCAAAACTGGAAATGACGTTTTTACTCTAAGATGTGTGTTACTTTTTTTTAAATAAATTAAAAAAGTTTTTTCAATTGTTTCGAAATCGAAATGAATTTTTTTTATATAGAACTTAATTCTCAAAGGAATTAAAAAGAAAAATAATTAAATGCAACTTCACAATATCAAATTAATTGGAATGAATGTATTGAGAAAGAATATTTGAAAAGTATTAGAATGAGAGTAACTTAACTGATTTATGCGACATAACATTAATAATGTTTTAAAACAAGCCTTTTGTTCAGATAAGTGTTATGTAATTCGAGTTTTAACTGCATTTAAAGTGGAGCCATTGCACAGTGGGCCAGAATTGTTTAAAAATGGCAAAACTATTTATGGGTTAAATACAGACATATTATGGTACATGTTTATTGAGGTTTTGGAGCCAAGGATTTTATTTTTGGACTCCATTTAAATTTTGGAGTGGTCAAGAGTGGTCATGAGATGTATTGATATTTTTAAATTAGATGGGACATGTTATATGTCTAAATATAGGTAATTGCGGTCAGGAAATTTAAAAAGGGGCATATTCGGTCTTCATGAGTGGTCATGACCGCTTAGGTGATCATTTTAGGGGGGTCAAAGGCGGTCCTGGAATATCCCGATGGTTTTTCAATTAGATGGTATATGTTGTATGTCTAAATATAGGTAATTGATATCAAGAAAATCAAATCTGGCCATGATTGGTCTCCAGAAGTGGTTATAATCGCACAGATAGGTGTGGTCATGAGTTGTCAAGATATTTTCGTGATTTTTATTTATTTTATGTACTTAATTTTTTTGATATTGTGAATATAAACAAATAACGTTCAATAAAGTTCAACTTTATTAACATGTTTTTTTATATATATATATATAAGAATTTAGGTGATGACAAACATCATACATTAGTACATCAAAAGCCCCCTGGCCTCCTCAGGTTGATTGGAGTCTTTAACTTTTCCCTAATTCCTTCTTATTCTGGACACCTTAGTAATGTATCTGCAAAGCATTTTCGTCATATGATCATTATTTTTTTGAGGCCTAGAGAATTTCATTCTGTAGTGCTTTCTGTTGTTTTAGTCTAAAACATTAATATTATGGTGTATGAAATGACTATTTTTTACAATTAAATTGCTGTTTTTCCATTTTATGGGCGTCATTTAAATGAACAAAACACATTTGACACATTTAAAGTACAATTTTCTTAGATGAAAACGGCATTTTAGAAAAGTTATTTAAACGATATTAAAATTAAAAGTACTAGATGATGTAGTTTTCTCGCTTTCAACGCAACGAGAAATTAAAAAACTTCTTTTCTCGTAAAAATATATACATAATCCATTTTAAAATACATATAAATTTTGCAAAATGCTAAAAATGTCTTTAAAAGAACGTTTAAAATAAAAGTAATATAAACATATATGTTATTAATATATATGTATGTAATATGCATTAATATAATATTAATGCATATACATTTTCTATATTAATGTTTAATAACATATATTCATTTAGTGATAATAACAACGTTTTTTTTTCTTTCTACTTTGAATTAAATTTAGAATAATAAATATTTGAAATCTGTTGTAATTCTAATTGTAATAGGAGTTTTTTAGATTCTGTTTTAAATTTCTCCAAGGAGTAGTGCTCTTTATGATTATTAAAAATTTTAGTAAAATCTTTTATTAAGGGTCGCATGTGCTCCCTTCGCCCGTGTGTCTAGGTAAAATGTACCCAATGTCGCCTCCCTCCTCTAGGCGGCCCTAAATGGAATTTTGAAATATGAAGCACAAATAAGAGCATTTAATAAAGAAGTTTTATATTTTATTCGTCTTTTTATATTTTATTCGTCTTTTTATATTTTATTCTTATTTTTATATTTTATTCGTCTTTTTATATTTTATTCGTCTTTTTATATTTTATTCTTATTTTTATATTTTATTCGTCTTTTTATATTTTATTCGTCTTTTTATATTTTATTCTTATTTTTATATTTTATTCGTCTTTTTATATTTTATTCGTCTTTTTATATTTTATTCGTCTTTTTATATTTTATTCTTATTTTTATATTTTATTCGTCTTTTTATATTTTATTCGTCTTTTTATATTTTATTCGTCTTTTTATATTTTGTTCGTCTTTTTATATTTTATTCGTCTTTTTATATTTTATTCGTCTTTTTATATTTTGTTCGTCTTTTTATATTTTATTCGTCTTTTTATATTTTATTCGTCTTTTTATATTTTATTCGTCTTTTTATATTTTATTCGTCTTTTTATATTTTATTCGTCTTTTTATATTTTATTCGTCTTTTTATATTTTATTCGTCTTTTTATATTTTATTCGTCTTTTTATATTTTATTCGTCTTTTTATATTTTATTCGTCTTTTTATATTTTATTCGTCTTTTTATATTTTATACGTCTTTTTATATTTTATTCGTCTAGTATTAGCACAAATAACAGTTGTATATTGTATATACAAACATACAGTAATTTGTATATTTTCAATTAGCAGAGGAGCTAATTGAAAATATACAAAACATTGAATATTACTAGCACAAACTGTAATAGTTATTTTGGGCACGTGCTAAAGATTCCGTCTTCAAAAAGAGAGCTTTGAAGAATAAACTTATTTTTGTAGTTTTGCTATTACAATATTTTATAAATGGTAATTGTTTTTTAAACTTTAGTTTGCATACAAACTAAAAAATTATATTATGAATTTAGAAAGAATCTGTTTTATTTGTATATTAATTTAAGTATTCTGAGCGCTGTCGAAATTGAATGCAAAACAATCGAAATTAAATGCAGCGGTGACGAAGTTGAATGAAAGATTGTCGAAATGTATTGATACAATGTCAAAATTGAATGATACGTTGTTGAAATGAAGTGGAACACCCTGTGTATTGGCTGTGAACTACCAAAGGCAGTATAACAAAAATAATAAGGGGACTACACTTAAAGGTTTATTTCAGAAACCGATTTGCTTTTATACCTTTCGATGGTTTTTTACTGCCTTTGCCTATTTATCATGCAAGTGTTTTTTTTTTTTTATTATTATTATTTATCAGTCCGAAAAAACAAAAATGTAGAAACTTCCTTGTTTTGCGAAATTTAAGGAAATTATGATGAAAAATGATTTTTTTTTTTTAAATAATTGCATAGTTTGTTGTTAATTAAGCTTAAAAACGCTTTATTATTAAGCTGAAAAACGCTTTCTAATCTTTTTTTTTTAAATTAAGCTTAAATAAATTAAAATAAATAAATTAAGCTTAAATAAATTAAAATAAATAAATTAGGCTTAAAAACGCTTTCTAATTTTTTTTTTCAAAGCTTAGAAACGCTCATAAAAAGCATTCATAAAAACTTTTTAAGTAATCTAAAGCGATTCCGATTGAGCGAAAACTTGTGTACAAAATCGGAATAATTTGGAAAAATTTTTGGGATTCAAAATTAAAAAAACTATGTTCAAAAATTTTAGAGAAAAAAAAGTCTAGTTTGACACAATTTACCCTAATGTTATGGGTATGTTTAGAATAATAAATGTTTCAAGCCTCCATGTGTTACATACTAACTAGTTGCTTATTGAATAATTTTAAAATCCGTTTTAAGCTTTATTGACACAGTTGGAAATGCTAAATCACTATTCGATTGAAAAATAATGATTAAAAAAATCTTTTTTATTCAAATCTTGTATAATATACAACAGTATACACAGCATATATATATATATATATATATATATATATATATATATATATATATATATATATATATATATATATATATATATATATATATATATATATGTATATATATATATATATATATATATATATATATATATATATATATATATATATATATATATATATATATATATATATTTATATATATAAATAAAATTAATTTGTAATATAATGAGTTACTTTTAATTGCTAGTAAAAAAACCATTTGTTACAAATAGATATTAAACTTTATGTTCAACAAGAAAAGATTTTTTTTAATTTGTTCCTTGATTAGGGTAATAGAAGAAATTTTAAACATTTGTAGCTGCTATGACAAAATGGTTTGATAATTTTTTTAAAAATAGGAAAATTAAAGTTCCTAAAGCTTCTTGAAAGGGTAATTTGGTAAAATGGCTAAAACACTATACATTATTTTAATAATATAATGCATAGTGTTTTAATGTATGTTAGGTATACAATAAAACACTATACATCATATTATTAAACATTATTATACTTTAAAAGATTTTTTGAAAAAATAGTATTAATTTTTAAACATTTTGCAGAGCATGATATTGGAATTAAGAAAGATATAAGGGTATGATTATTACTTTTTATTTTTTATTTAATTTGAATTTTTAGTTGCACTTACTTGTTATTTTTTTGTAATGCATATTTACAACAGCTTTATTGTTTCGTTAAAATTAAAGTGCCTTGGGTCGCCAAATGCAATTCACAAAATTCAATAAAAATCTTCAAAAAAAAAAAGTCTAAATCGCAAATTCACAATAATAAATTTTTTTTTTTTGTTATATGTTTTTTCACCTTCCCAATGTTAATTCACCTCCCGTAGGCTGAGAAGGCCACTACAAGAAAGAAGGCTGCTTTAATTATGATTACAACCCTCTCTCAACTCTAAAACTTAGATTTTTTTTAATTTAAATTTTTGTTTAAGTTTAAATGAAATTTTTTGGTTGATTTTTTTTTAAAATTAATTCACTCCCAACAAGGCTCCAAGCAACCACTATTTAAGTTTGGAGTTACCAGAGAAAAATTATTGTTAATGAGAAAGAAAATGGTTGATAGAAGACTTGAAAGACTATAAATTGTATGAATTAAGAAAGAATGAAGAATGCACTAATTTTAATGCAGTAAAAGAATGCGACTTTGCTCAATGACTAGTCAAGCAATGAGTTTTGGTTTATGTAACTAGACATGATAACTTATTTGAGCAGTGTCCATGATAATATTTTTTGAAAAGAAAAGAGTTGCAGCTGTGCAATAAGTAGTTACTCAGCTTGACAGAAAGACCTGGCCCAACTATATTTACAAAACATTTTTAGACTTTTGTCAAGAAGAAAAATAGAATCTTCAGAAAAACCAGCCTAAAAATGAAAACAGTATTCTATACAGGGATATGTATGAGGTTTGTTGAGGTAAAGAATGTAATCATTAGTAAGATGGTTATCATAATAACAAGAGGCTACCTTAAGAGATTCTAACTTTGCAATGGATATTATATATTATTTCCATGAGAGGTTTGTAGTGAATAATATTCCAAAAAGACGTAAAGCAGAGGACTCATTAAGAATATTGTCATTCACTAGTATTGATATCAATAGTATCGCAATAATTGTTTGAAGTAAATGAGTGAATTTTGCTGGAGTTAAAATTCATAAGTTACAGAGGAGAAATCAGATTTAAGATAGGCTGTTCTAAATTATCAAAAAAAGTTGATTTTTTTATTAAAACTGCAGTATATAGTTGTAGCGTCAGCAAGTAGCCACTTTAGCTGTAAGATAGTCAAGAAGACTGTTAATAAATATGAGAAACTTAATTAAAAAATTACAGGATTTAATAATTATAAAAGCTTTTCTAAATACACCATATAAAGTAACTGAGTATAAAAGTATATACAGTATATGAAGTAATTGAGTATAAAAGGCGTAAATTTCACTAAGGGTGAAGTTAAATAAAAATAACTGTAACTGAGTATACAGTATATGAAGTAATTGAGTATAAAAGACATATGTAGATTTCACTAAGGGTGAAGTTAAATAAAAATAACTGTAATTGAGTATAAAAGTATATACAGTATATGAAGTAATTGAGTATAAAAGACATATGTAGATTTCACTAAGGGTGAAGTTAAATAAAAATAACTGTAATTGAGTATAAAAGTATATACAGTATATGAAGTAATTGAGTATAAAAGACATATGTAGATTTCACTAAGGGTGAAGTTAAATAAAAATAACTGTAATTGAGTATAAAAGTATATACAGTATATGAAGTAATTGAGTATAAAAGACATATCTAGATTTCACTAAGGGTGAAATAAAAATGGAATAAGTAGAGTAAAAAAAAATTGAAATAATAAATACAACAAAATAGGAAGATAAATAAACTAGACATTATTAGCATTCTTTGTCCAACACTAGAATAATTTTGTTTAGACCATACATCTTTCTTTTTTTAGTGACTATGTCTTGCTCTTTATTTGCAACGGACAAAGAAACATCAGAAATTAGTGTATCCTGCTTGTGGGCCAGTTACAATTCCAACTATTTTCAGATCGGCACATGTCATCTAGTACTTATTATACTCTATTGTCATTGAATATGCAACAGGCACGAATGGTAACTGATTACTAAGAAGTAACAATACATTTTTGAGGCATCAACAAAAAGACACCATTCAGTAGAATTGTGTTCCTGTTAAGATACTTAAAATAACCCATCAATGTCACAGCTATAGCAGAGTTAATTTTCTATTTGAAAATATGAAATGGCATTTTGTGAACATTTATGATAAAGTGATATTTTAACACTTTTTTGTAATAGTTTATTTCTTTTTATCTTGATGCTAGCAGTTCACTATGGTCTTTAGTCAGCTTCAGTTCTCGGATAAAATCACTTAATTAAAGTTTTAAAAACAATTGATGTCATCATTTAAATGTGATGCTGATGGAACGAAGTCATTATCTTTATATACAATACATAGGTCATCATCTGTGTCTTCAGCATCAATGTGCATTTCTTCAAGCAAGTAATTAGGTTTCTCAGCTACTGGAATTGATTCTGAGTGTAATATTGAACAAGAAGTGGATTTAACATTTGGGTATATTTCCAGTTCTAATGGAAGTTAAAGAAAGGTGAACACAGCAAAAATAACAATCATTGAAATTATGATGTGGCTCTCACCAAATTATAGGAATACCAAATAGCAAAGGGTAGCCAGTATTTAACCAATTGCCTTATTGTGAATAACAGCAAGTGCAACAATACTCTGCTCATTTTTGTATCCATGTAGCCACATCTACATTTTTTAACAAAATAAGCAGCATACAGCTTCAGAATATGTTCATTTATAGTAGTTGCTTTTTTTTTCACAGTATGTTCACATACAACAAATTTTGTTTCTCTCATTTTTACATTTGCAATGAAAGCAAATAGCCATTTTACCAATTATCTACAACAAACAAGGTACACAATCACTTACATGCAGTTTAATTCAAATATTATTTAATCTTACATGCAAAATAAATTTTTAGCACTTACACACGAATAAATTCAAATTTTATTTAATCAATAGTTATTTTCTTTGATGGAGTTGTAAAAATAAAACTCTTTCCAACACACATACAAATTATACATATTAACTAGTATGTTAAAATGAACACTAGGATAGTTAAATTAGCATGTACTAAGCAAAAGTAAGACACATGAATAGGTAAACAGTGGTTAAAAATCTTGATTGAGTAAAGGCTAGAGATGGTGTCTTGATAAAAATACTCATCTTGGGCAGATGTTAAATGCATCAAGGCTGGTCAACAGATTCTATCTGTTGACCAGCCTTGCACCCCTTGTTCACCTATTAGGCTGGCGCAGATGTATTTATAATACATTGTCTCCAGTTTAGGATGTTGAATGCCGAATCTTCTTGACTTAATGCATGGGTTTTGTTTGTGTCTCTATTTTTATGACTAGGTAACTCATTCTACTATCTCCTAATGAGGGTACAGCTCAAAACTCAGTTTTAAGGTTCTGAGGCCAGCTGGTAGTCAGGTTTCCAAAACTCTGTGGTAGCTCTCAGAGAGGCTGATTCCATCAACAGCTGAAAAATATCAGAGTACTAACAGTTGCGTATGGATGGTGTCCATGTTTGTAGTTTTGGTGTGCATTTGGAGCCCTTTGTTACGACTGAGGGTTTTTTAATAGTAATGAGGCTATTTCTTGGGCTATTAAATAGTGAACTTAGTACTATCTATGCTTTGAGTCAAGTTCAAATTTACAAAATTCACAATTCAAATTAACAAATTTAAAAATGACTCTTTTCTATTTTATTTCTGATCAAATTGACCAAGCCCTCTCTCTTTATCCATCAGCCAATATCATTGTTGTTGGTGACTTGTGTCAGTAACTCTGCAAATGTTAAGGCCCACAACTTTTGTCTTTCTCAATCTCTAAGTCAAATAGTCAACTTTCCAATTCATTTTCTAGACAACCTGAATTATTTATCTTTTCTACTCGACTTATGTCTTTTTTCTGATCCTAGTCAGTGCTCAGTTTCTCTACATTTAATGTCTCTAAAACTATTATCTCATTCCTTTTCATTATCAAAATCCCCCTATCATTGTACCTCTTAACTCCTTTAAAGCTGACTGGGACTCTTTTTGTGATTTTCTTCGTGATGGCACTTGGTCAGAAATCTTTTATCTTCCTGCTGATAAATATGCTTCTTACATAACTTCTTAGATTCAGGCTGGCATGGAATCTTTTATTCCCTCTCAAAATGCGGTAGTGGTGTAGTGGTAAAGTGCTCGCTTCATAAGCGAGAGGTTCCGAGTTCGATCCCCACCGCGTCCCTGGTAGTACCGAGCTCAACTTGTTTCTCCGCGCAGCGGCCTTGTTCGTCAAGGTTCGTGTTTCAGAGTTATAGAGTTAAGAGACGGTTATAACCACTATTAAGTAGCCTCCTCATCTGTAGTGACCTTCTCGGCCTTGAGGAGGTGAATAACAAAAAAAAAAAAAAAAAAATAATTCCAAGTCAAGCCTAACTCTTCTCCTTGGTTTACCTCACATTGTGCTGCTGCAATTTTCAATCGTAATCATTACTCTCATATCTACCAGCAAAGCAATTCTACAGAAAACAGGCGTCTGTTTACTATTGCCTAACGCCAAAGCGTTAGACAAAACCTTTAGTTTTTGTCTTATGCTATGGCGTTATTAAATTTTTGTTCGGGGGCAGTTATTAGAAGTCTTCTAATAACTTCTAATAAAATCAAAAACATTTCCATCATTTTTTCATTTTCATTTCTCCTAGTTGTCAAATCTGTTTGGGTTGATTCTGAAATTCCGAACACAGTTAAATTTCTTTTTTTCTTCTCTCTATCATGCAGCTTGGTTATAGTTGCATTAACTACAACTAGTTACTCAGGTGGCTTTTTACAATTTATTATGCCTTTTGTAACAATTTGCTTCCATTCATTGCCAATATTGGCAAAAGTTACTGATTGCTTTGGTTTACTTAAATCATCTTTAAACTTTCAATGATTTTCAAATTATTTATCCTTTATCCTCAAATATTTATCCCCAAGATGTTAAACTTTGATTGTTTTATCAGATAAATTTTTCCACACTTTTCATGTAACATTTTAAAACACTGGAGAATTATTACCCTGTCCAAAAGATGGCCAGTTAACTTAGTTTAAGGTGGTTGTCTAGTAAAAAATATATATATTTTGTTGCAAAGTTTATTTTATTTTTCAGCATAAAAAAATTATATTTATATTGCAAAAAAAAAAAACTTTATTTAATGTTTTTAAATGCTGAATCAGCAAAAAATAGAATAATAGAAGCTGAGGTATTTGTTTTTTAAGTATGAAAAATTACAAACAGAGAAAATTAAGAAAATGGAAAAAAAGTTTTCAAATTGATCCTTTAGAATAACTCCTCCCTAATGGTATGTCATTCATGGTATTTTTCTTTATCAATAAATCCTAAATTATAAATAAATCCCTAAAGATTCTTCTTCCTTAAGGAAAAATTTATTTTCAATTTTGGTTAAAATTTCTAGCCCAAAACAACCAAAAAGCATTGTTGCTAAGAGAGTTGCTAAGGGAGTTGCTAAGGGGAAAACTTATGTGTCTTTGAAAAAAGTAAATTTTAGAAAAATGCAGTTTAAAAAAATGTGTAAAAGTATATATTTTCTAAAAGAGCACAAATTTCTCTTTCAAACTACACTAATAACAAAGTTTTAACTTTTTTTCAAAAACTCATAATTTTTTTACTAGACAACTTTAAGAAATTGCTTTTCATTTTCATTTAATCTTTTTCTTTGTTGGAAGGCTACCACTCTTAACAGTGCATTACTTCCCAACCCTCGGAATTAAGAAAAATGAGGTCGGCAATAATTTGCCGACCTCAATCTTGTAGAGGTCGGCATCAGGTCGGCAAAAATTATTTGATACAAAGGTCTGACCATAAAACATAGAAATGAGGTCGGCAATTTTTTGCCGATCTCAAACACTTCCAGGTCGGCATTGCCGAATGCCGACGCTAATTCTGAGGGTTGACTTCCTGTGGTAAACATTTTTAGTTTTATATTATTATGCTTAATGGTTTTATTGATTGGTTTTATTTTTTTGACTACAGTTTTGTAGAAACTCTGATTATAAATTTAAAGTGCATAAAAAACAAACCTAGATATACGCTAATCATCGGTGATGACCCAACTCAATAGTTGGGTTATCTATAACTTCTATCTTTTCTTCCATGCAACATCTACATTTATATTAACTGCTTTGTATAATACACCAAATTATGTTACTAAATTTATATAGAATTAAAGAATTGAATAATAATATTGAATTAAGGAAATTATTATTTACTCTTCATTATAAACATGTTTTTGAAGAGTTATTGATAAAACTGTAAAATACAAAAAAAATGTTATGTGATTTCTACAAATGTATTATTACTCTGTTCTCCTAAAAATATTGACCACTCTATTTTGTAGGTTTTATTTTAAATTAATTTATATATATATATATATATATATATATATATATATATATATATATATATATATATATATATATATATATATATAACTATATATATACACATAGCATGGGAAACATTGGCCAATGGTCATCGGTCAATGACCGCCAAAATGACTAAAATTGCTGTTTTGACCTCCAAAATGAATTCTTTCTGGACATGGTTGACCGGTTGATAAAATCAGAGTTTTAAAAAACAAGGTTTTACAAATAATCAGGAAGTTATTTGGAAAATGAATATACTAAAATTTTATAAAATCATTCAAATTTCGAAAAAGTGTATAGTTTTTTATCGTATTATTGTTTATGACTAATTGTTAGCGGGTCGCTAAAGCGAAAAGTTTAAATCAAATTGTTTTTAAATCCTTTTTTTTTTCAATACTACCTGTTTTATTTCTTTGTTTTTAAAACGTTGCATTAAATTAATTTCAATAAATAAAAATTAATGATTTATTAAAAATTTTATAGTACTAATTCTACTACTTAAAATATATTTGAATATGTACTAAATTTATTATTATTAAAATTTCTATCCAACAATTATTTTATGTTAATAGAAACCAGTAATTTTTTGTGAACCTCTAAACTGATTAATTCGCTTTGTTGACAAATATATTATACGTAAACTATATCTATTAAGTTTTTTGCTTCACTTATTAAAATTTCTTTCATTTTAGTGATGGTGAAAATCTTTTCATAAATGATTGAAGTGTTTATTTTATTATTATTTTAATAAAAATATTTAATATATTATTTTAATAATATTATTATAATATATAATAATTTCTGTATTTAACTAAGAACATTCTTTGTTTCAACTACATTTAGTCAATTTGTTTTATTTTTCTTTAAATCTTTTTATTTATTTTCTTGTAAGTTTTGCTGCAAATTGTAAAAGTAAAAGAATGGTTTTTAAATAAATTTAAAATTACTAATATCGAGTTTGCGCTTTTATTTTTTATAATAGGATTATTAAAACTAAATGTATATGTAGTTAAAGTCTTGTTTTAAGTAGTTAAGTAAAAATCTCGTCAACAGTATCCTTCACAGTTGTGTTCCACAAAACAATTTCCTCAGCATTAAATATTTCGTTTAAATAGTATCTACAAATGAGAGTTAATAACATTATTATTAGATAAATAGCATTATTAATATAAATTTATTAATAATAAATAACATTAATTAATAACAGCATTAGCTGTTTTTGTAATGATTTTAATGAGCAAAAGATATAATGTTTTTCTTCTTTAACTTCAGAGATTGAAGTTCTTATTTTATTATTTTTTGAAATTATTGTGTGTAATTAAGAACATTATCTCAACATACGGTTGCCAGACGTCCAGCTTTTATGGAGGAGGATAAAGTGCCAAACCTGTAAAAATGAATTTTTCACTGTGTTTTCCTTCGAAAAAACCAGACATCTGGCAACCCTCTGCAGTAATACTTTTTTTACTTTCAATTATTTTTATAGTAGCTTTTTCCAACCATTTGCAAGTCATCGCAATGAAATGAAATATTTTAAAATAAATTTAAATTATTAATTGCTTGTTTGCACTTTTAAAAAAAACATTGATTTTATTTAAAAGTAATATTATTAAAATAATACAAGTTCTTTAATTATTAAGCATTAACTTATTTTTGTATTTACAAAGTGCTGTCATGAAGAACTATTTCTAAGATAAAATTTTAAACAAAGAAAAAAATAAAAATTAGCCAAATAGTAAACTAGACAAAAATAAAAATTAATCAAATAATAAATTAGATAAAATTTGATAAAATTAAAAATGAGCATTCAAATTGACCACTTCAAATTCAAATTTGCTTTTGATTTCTTATTTTTCACACACACACACACACACACACACACACACACACACACACACACACACACACACACACACACACACACACACACACACACACACCTCGTTTTTATGTTTTATGGTAATGTATTTATATATATATATATATATATATATATATATATATATATATATATATATATATATATATATATATATATATATATATATGTATATATATATACACATATATTTGGTAATTTAGAATCTTTTATTAAAATGCAAAGATCTACATTAGTGCTGTTAATCTTATCATGGTGGAGTTTACTTATTTCAAAAACACTTTCTGATAATTCTTCAAAAGATGATCCTTTAAAGTTTGCAAAAGACCTCAGGTAAGTTTAACTTCTTTTTTAAAAAAGCAGATTCATTTTTATTTTTATTTTATTGTTGCTACAATTTTTTTTAATAATTTTTTTTCAACTCTCTTATTGCTGTCACTCTGAAATGCACCCACATTGACAAACAAAGTTGCTGCTTGCAAAATAATGTTGAGCATGATATTGAGATATCAATTCTATAAAAATTAAAAAGAATTAAATATCTCAATACCATGTCAAAAAATCACTATATGAAGAGAGCTTAGTGGATAGGTAAAGACTTTGTCAAAACTTTTAACATGTTGAGAGCAACTAATTCCTTGTTATTGTAGTCTAATGCAAGGTAAAACTGTTTAGTTAATACTCTCGCTGTATTACATATTAGTGATTAGTAGAATATTGAAAACAATTAATCGGGACGTTATCGTAATAAGAGGATATGTCAAAAATTTTATATCATAATAAGGGAATAAAGAATTATAGAAGTTAAATGATTGCAGGTTGATGGTTTACCTAAAAACCAACACTCCCACCAACACCTTGCAACTATAGTACAACAAAGCAATTACTATACTTTTCTGATTAAAGTCCTTTAACAAGAAATTTGCTTTTGATTCTTTACTAAAAATTATTTGCTTCTCTGACCAACTTCTCAAAGACCACCAACTTCTTAAAGACCACCAAATTCTGTCCTTACATTATACATTACCTTAATTATACATTTAGATTAAGATTCATTTTTGGCCAAAACAGTTTGTTTGTCAATATTATAACTCAAGGATTATTTGTCACACTCCTTGTGATGTCATTACAACTACACAACTTATAAAGTTTTAATTATTTTTCTTCTGGCTGCAAGCAACCACTATTAGAGTTGGAAATTACTGGAAGAGAAAAGATGAAGTTTATAGAGCAAGATAACAATTGAAAGACAACTTAAAAGATTGCAAATTATATCAGTCAGGAAAATAAGTTGAAGAAAACGAATTCCAAAGAACTTATAATTGACGAAAAAAACTAGACAAATAAGAATTTTTGGAGCACTTAGGAACGGTCGCAGTAAAAGGATGAGACTTAATTAAATGACAAGTAACACAAGAATGAAATTTAGTAAATGGCACTAGAGACGCTAGCTCTTCTAGACGATGGCTAGAAGAGATGCAACCTTAACAGATGCTAATTTTGCAGTCAATTTGATATATAGTTTCCAAGAAAAATTGGAAGTAAGAGTTAATCCTAGAAGATGAAAGGTAGATGGATAGAACCTTAGGAAACCCTTGAAGTTACAGGATGTGAAGAAGAGTGTTGTCCATTGAGGCCAACTTTTATACTAAGATAGGTAATAAAGGATTCAATAATCTTAAAGATGTTACCTGATACAATGTAAGAAGAAAGCTTATGGAGAAGACGAGCATGACAAATTTATCAAAAGCTTTAGAAATGTCAAGAATGATAGCCTCAACATCTATCTGATGCATGGTAAAACCTATAAGTTATTACCATTAGTAAATCAACAATAGAATGAAAAGAGCGAAATCCATATTGATGATCAGAAAAATTATTAGTTATTAGATTAGATAATATAAGAGATAAGAGATTAAGTGTTTGTTAATTAAAAACTCAAAAACCTTGCTTATGATAGGAAGACTAATGGGACAGTAGTCTTCTTCCTATCATAAGTTAGATGAGTCAGATCGCTCTTCGGAGTTTTTGAAAATAGGGATAACAGATGCTGCTTTCCAGCAGACTGGAAAATAAGACTTGATTAGTTTTTTCTAGCGATAGTAAACAGACATCTGTTTTCTGGAGAAATATTTTGCTGATAGATATAAAAGCTATGGTTATGAATGGAAATCGCAACAGCATAATGAGAGGAAAACCATGGAGAGTGTGCTATGAAAGAAGTGCATTTTTCAGCAGGAAAATGAAAAGTTTCTACGCAATGGTCATCATGAAGAAAATCACAGAAAGGGTCCTAGTCATCGTTAAGGTAGTTAGGGAGGTACAATGATAGGGGGATTCTGATGATGAAGAAAAATGAGATAATAGTTTTAGAGATATTAAACCCTAATCAGAAGCACTTTAGGGTGAATGTGGAGAAACTGAGCACTGGCTAGGATTAGAAACAAGACATAAGTCAAGTAGAGAAGGTAAATAATTCAGATCATCTGGGAGCGAGTTGGTTTTTTGTTATTATAAATTTTGTCTCAAATTTTTTATTTACTTTATTGGTGCGTAACTATTTTTCTTTATTTTATAAAGATCTTACTATAATTATAATGTTTTGGATTATCTAACTTTTCTATCCCTAAATAATATAATATATTCAAAAAAATATCCTAATTTTTATAGTAATTGTATTAATCTTTTTTTAAAAACCTTAAGTCAACATTTAAAACTGTGTGATAATAATTTGGCGTTAACACATACACATAAGCTAAAAATGGTTTGCTTTAACCAGTACCCATATTTTTTTTTATGTCAGTTTATAATGGCAAATGCTATTACAAAATTTTTTTATATGAAAATGAGAGAGTAACACAATCAAATTGTGTTAAAGTTAACTCTTTTGATTTGATTTATATCATAATCATAAAATTCTTTCATTTCATCTTTCGCACACATTTGTTGTGTGAAGATATTTCAACTTTTGCACACGTTTGTTATGTGAAGATATTTCATATTTTGCACACGTTTGTTATGTGAAGATATTTGAAACCTCTTTATCTAAATATAATAACCCTTTAAATAAACAGTTTTAAATAATATAACATTTTATAACTTCATCTAATGATCATTTACTATGAGAAATAGTTTAAGATGATATAAAATTTTATCTTTTTTTTTTTTTTTTTTTTTTTTTTTTTTTTTTTTTTTTTGTTAATTCACCTCCCCAAGGCCCAGAAAGCCACTACAGACGAGGAGGCTACTTAATTGTGGTTATAACCCTCTCTCAACTCTATAACTCCGAAACACAAAACTTGACGAACAAGGCCGCTGCGCGGAGAAACAAGTTGAGCATGGTACTACCAGGGACGTGGTGGGGATTGAACTTGGAACCTCTCGCTTATGAAGCGAGCGCTCTACCTATATCTGTTAATTGATAGTTCTTTTGTTCTGTTAAAATTTTACTCACTGATTTATTAAAAAAAATATTTTTAATGGTTTTTAAGTCAAAGTTTTTTATTAAGCATTTCATTATTAATGAAAATTATCTTAAGATTCCATTTTTTTCTAAAGATTACATTGTTGTCTAATGATTTCATTGTTGTCTGAAGATTAACTACTTCTCTTATTTAAAAATTTGTCTAACTTGTCTTGAAAAAAATATTATTGAATATTATTATTTCTTAATTATAATTATTATTACTATTATTAAAAGATTATTAATCTAAAACTTATTTTATTATTATTTGTATTGTGTTAATTTACTGTGGTTGATTTTATTGTTTGTTTTAGCCAGCAATAAGCAACCCGTAATTAACAGGTGTTAAATTTCTTGAAATTTATAAATTGCTATTTCTCTTTATGTTCGTATGTTCCTTTATCAATTTTAATAATTAATTTCCTCTATTAGTCTATTATTTCTCGTTTTTCTACCTCAAGGACAAGTTTTCTTGGCTTGGTCTTTTATGAGGTTTTTGTTGACTTTCTTAAGGCAGGAATTCCCAATACAAGGTTTTTTCAGATTTCTTGCAAGCCAGCTCTTTGCATAGATCATTTCTTATATCATACTTAAATAAATCCTTAATTGGATGATATTCTGGTATGTTTGGTCAGTTATCAACTTTAGCCACATAATTTATGAAATTCTTTTCAACAGATGACATCACTGTTTTAACATAAAGTCAGGTCAGGTCAAAATAAGTACAAAGTACAGTTTGGACACCCCTTTATCAGAAATGCACAACCAGACAAGCATAACATTTTGCAAGAATCCTGCATAGGCCTTAAGCCATATATCTTGTATAAAATGTTTTTTTACTATATTTTAAAAATGATCAACAAATAAATTCAGGCAAAATTTTATTTATAATAAAACTTGGTATATATTAATTATAATTTCAAGTACTTATAATGTCTGGTTATTTTTTGGTCAGTTACTATACATTATAAAAATATTTTTCAACACAAAATGTTGTTTTAATATTTAACCATAGTGCAGTAAAATTTGTTGATTTTTTTACATGCTCAAAAATAATTCATTAATTTTTCTACGTTCCCCTAATCATTCAACCTTTATTTTTAGTGCCAGCATACCCCTGAAATTGATATAAGCTTCATCATCAATGATGCAATATTTTTCTGCAAATTCTGATACAGGCAATTGCATCTTTTGCAAATTTTCTCTTGTTGGTCATATTTGTATATTGATATCTTTTTCATTTTATGGCAAATGATGCCATAAAATGAAAAATTTTTATTATTTTAAATTTATAATAAAATAATAAAAATTTAATTCAATATGTGACCTGAAATATATAATACCATATAAACTTATATATATTTGTATATAATATATAATACTATATAAACTTATATATATTTGTATAATAAAGTTATAAAGCTGGAGACCTTTTGAGACTCCGCATCCCTAGTGCTTATTCTTAGTATTATCTTGGCTTTTAGTTAAAAAAAAGAAACAAAAACTCATCTTAAGTATTTTTATTTTAATTTATTTATATAATCCTAAACTATTTATAGTTTTTAAAAATTTGTTTAAATCATGTTATTTAAAAATCAAAAAGCAAAACACCAATTTTTCATGAAAAACTACAAGTATACAAGACATAATGGTTCTAGTCCAGAGACCAGTTTCCTAAACTTTTGAACCAGCTCAGAGATCTCAAAAATGCACAGCAAATTGTGATCAAAGAATTAAAAAAAAATTAAGTTGTTTAAACGAGACTCTCGGATACACTACTCAGCTACACAAGAGTATGTTAGAATTCAGAAGTTAAAAGTCTCAAAAGCAAATCTTTGGTCTGACAACAATATTTTTAGGTAGAAAAAAATTAACATAAATCTCATTTTTGTTTTCCATCTTTATATTTTTTTGTTTAAATAGTAACTTAACTATTATCATTCTTAACTATTTATTTTTTGGCATTAAACACTGCCAAGTAACACCACAATTCACTGCTTGGCAGGTTAGAATTAAGTTTTACATGTCACCTATAAAATAGTAAAGAAATAAAAAATTACAAATAACAACTTAAGTTGTTGTATGTAATTTTTTTAAACATCCAACTATTGTTGTTGCAATCTAAAATTGTATTTTGAAACAAAAAATCAAGACTATAAGTTAAGAAAATTAGAAAGTATATCCAGCGCCATACTATCGCAAGTGCAACAAGTGCAATCGCACTGGGCCCCCTATTAAATAAATTAGAAAAACTTCTCCAATACCATAAATTACTACGAATTAAAAGAAAAATTTTTTTTTTTAGTTTCTGCACAGGGCCCCCAAAAGTTACAGCACGGCGCTGAGTATATCAGTATTCAGGGTGTTAGCCAGAAAAAAAATTCATACAGCGTTTTAGCGAAATTGGGAATTTAGGTGCGGCTAAAAAAAAAAGGTCATTACATTCTGACATTTAAAAAAGTAGATACAATTTTTTTAGATACAATTAAGTTTCAATAAAAGTTTTCTATTTTTGCTGGGGTATTCATAGGAATATTTTTTTGTTTTATTTTTCAGAAATATTTTTATATTTTATAAATGTTTAATTATAATTATTCAACTTGTTTCATTTTGAGCAATTTTCGTCAGTTTTCATTTTTAAATTGCTTCTCTCCTTTGTTTAATGTTGTTGAGAGAAAACTAGAACAAAAAACAGTTGTTTGCAGTTTTAATGAATGAATTAATAAATTTATTTATTGAAACTTTGATCTATTTTAATTGCGTAAATCGCTTTTAAATACAGTTTTAAAAGGTTTAAACGATTAGTTACATATATTGTCTTCTTTTATTTTTATTTTCATTTTTAAATTATAAATATAAAAAAAATGCTAAACAGTATTTAATTTTTAACAAAACATTTTTGACGATTTCCAAGATCCTCTTGTAACTTTTTAACTTGCTAAAACAACTTTTTAACGACAGTCGATTAAAAACTAGTAAATCAAAAAAAAATTCTTTTTTTAAATCCATGCTTTATGCAAGCAGAATTCTATTGGGCCTAGAAATTCTTTTTTTGTTATCTTTTGTAGAAGGAAAAATTACTGTTTTTTTTTTTTTTTAAATTTAAAAATTACTGTTTTTACTAAATTTTTCTTTTTTAACTTAATAACTTAAGACTTATTAACTTAATAACTTAAAACAATAGGTTTTTAACTTAATAACTTAAGACTTATTACTTAATAACTTAAAACAATAGGTTTTGAATCGCTGCGCTTTAATGTCTTGGAAACCTCAAATAATTTGCAAATCAATGATTTTTATGACGTAATACGCAATTCATATCAAAAAAATAAAATGTATGGGGAAATACAAATTAAATTTTTGTTAACTTAATTAACTTTTTTTGGTCAAATTTTTCCATTTCCTTGTATTGTCATCGAAAATGATTAAGTGTGCAAAATTTGAGCAAAATTGGTTGAGAAAAAAGCTTTCAAAAATTGATTTCAAATTTTGTGGCACACAAACATATATATATATATATATATATATATATATATATATATATATATATATATATATATATATATATATATATATATATATATATATATATATATATATATATATATATATATATATATATATATATATATATATAAACCTGAGATGTTGTCAGAAAGTTTTTTAAATATTTTTTTGTCAAAAAGTAAAAATTAAAAAGAAAGACCGGAATTTTTTTTTTTTTTTTAATTATAGACTGCCTGCCCCAACCAAACCCTCAGTCGATGTAGCAGCACTCCCTTGCGGGTCAGGCTATTTGTCAGTCGATGTAGCAGCACTCCCTTGCGAGTCAGGCTATTTGTCAGTCGATGTAGCAGCACTCCCTTGCGAGTCAGGCTATAAGATAGTCGATGTAGCAACACTCCGCGCATGATTTACAGTAAAAAAAATAAAAATAAAAACATTTTATTAAAAAAAATAAAAATAAAAACATTTTATTAAAAAAAATAAAAATAAAAACATTTTATTAAAAAAAATAAAAATAAAAACATTGTTTATATTGTTAAAAACATTCAGAATGTTTTAAAAACATTAAGAATGTTTTTAAAAACATTCCGGTCAATTAAATTTGGGTTTTTGTGGTTTTTTTATATAACAATTAATTTGTAATTAAATTAATGGTTTTGACTTTCGTCCAACACGAAAATGTTGGACGAAAGTCAAAAGTAATTAAAAGTGACGTATGTGTTGGCGTAAGAATCACTTTTTTCCTTCCACTCTTCCCAAAGCCAACAAACTATAGATCTATATATATATATATATATATATATATATATATATATATATATATATATATATATATATATATATATATATATATATCAATATATATATATATATATATATATACAATATATATATAGAAAGTAACCTTATATAAAGCATGGAAAAAACTATACATTTTACTTAGGAATGCCAGAATTTTACGGCTTTTACGAAGGAAAACGCTTAAAAGAAAAATTATTACAGGTTTGTAAAATCCGTAAAATTGTAATTTTTGTAAAATCCAGACGTTTGACAACCCTAATTATATGTAAAGATTTCGCATATTTCAGATTTAAAATACTTAGTATTTTAAAACTAAAAATTTTAAAATAGTTAAAAAAAATTTTTAACTTTCTTACATAGGTAATCGTATTATTGTTCATCATATTTTATATTACAATTTTTATCATAAGATAAATTCAAATAGTAAAAAACTTATTTAAATCGATAGCTTTTAAATGAAACTTAAATTAAAGTTTCCGAAATTTTAATAACCTTTTATTGAAAAATGGACCTTTCCCATAAATCGGCAAAAACGCAATGCATTGTGGTAGTTGTATTCATTTAAATCAAAACAAATGTCGAAAAGCCTAATAAATTTTAACAGTGATGTTCAATTATGTGAAAACAGTGAGATTGAACTTTGTGAAAACAGTGAAATTGAACTTTATGAAAACAGTGAAGATGATAGTGAAATTACTGAAGGTGAACTCACTTTTAACGGAGAAGTTGAACTTTGCGAAAACAGTGAACCACTCTTTTCACAAAGTTTAACTTCACTCTTTTCACAGAATTCGATCTCACTGAGAGAAGTTGAACACAGTGAAGTTGACTTCAGTTCAACAAGTGGTGGATGTACTTGTTGTGTACCAAATTGTTTTAATAATTCTAAGCGTAATAAAAACTTATCATTTTATGTTATACCCAAGGAAAAAGTGTTAAGAAAGTTATGGTTAGCCAAAATTAGCAGAAAAGACTTTAGTCCTTCTTCTTCACACAGAGTTTGTTCAGCACACTTTCAAGGGAACAAAAAAACTTATATGAATAATGTTCCAACAATTATTCCAAAAACAGTTAAGCTAACTGCTCGTGTACCAAGGAAAACCAAAAATAGCCTTGGTTTAATACATAAAACAATACAAATACCTTATAGTGAAGAACTATCGACACCTGTTTTAAGCTACGAAGAAACATTAAAACAAGAAAATAAAATTCTTAAAGATCAAATTGAGGACATTATAAAAGAAAAACAAGCGTTAGAAAACACTCAAAAAGAAGCTATATGTAAGCTCAATGACAAAATACTTCTATCACAATTTACAGTTGAAAGGTTTAAACATAACAAAGAACATTTCAAATTTTACACAGGTTTTGAAAATTTTGAACTATTTAAAGTAGTCATGAAGTTTTTAGAACCAGAAATATATTCACTAAATTATTGGGGTTCAATGTCTACTGTTGCTGACGATTTAAGTGAAAATTCTTCATCTAAAACAAGAGGAAGATCACGTATATTAAACGTTGAAGAGGAATTTTTCATGGTGCTAATTCGACTACGTTGCGCCTTTCCTATAGAAGATTTAGCAATACGGTTTAATATTTCATCAAGCACTACCAGTAGGATATTAATTACTTGGTATGATTTTTTGCACATAAAATTTAGATCAATTCCAATATGGCCAACAAAAAAACTAGTTCATGAAACAATGCCTAGCTGCTTTAAAGATGTATACCCTAATACTCGTGTAATTATAGACTGTACAGAAATATTTACTGTGATGCCAACTAGCTATCGCACTCAATCAGCTATGTTTTCAAAATATAAACATCATCACACAGCAAAGGGTTTGATTGGTATTGCACCGAGTGGAGCCATTACATTTGTATCTGATTTATATGCTGGAAGATCAAGTGATAAACAGATAACAAATCACTGTGGCATACTAAAATTATTAGAAAAAGGTGATAGCCTGATGGCTGATAGAGGTTTCGATATCGTAAATGACTTACCAAAAGGAATTAGTCTCAACATACCACCATTTCTTGAAGGCGATTTTCAACTTACATTGGAAAAAGAATTAGAAACAAGACGAATTGCATCTGTGCGAATTCATGTCGAACGTGCAATTGCAAGAATCAAAAACTACAGAATATTACAAAACACATTTCCACTTTCAATGGCTGCTGACATGAACAAAATATGGGTCATAGTTTGTTATTTAGTTACTTTTCTGCCACCTCTAATAAAAACTGATAGCAAATAATGTAACCAGACAAAAAAAGAAACATTTTATAAATATTCTGTAAACGTTTATTTTACTTTAAATATTTCTGATGACATAAATTTGAAATAAAAATCTGTTAACTCTGGAAAAATAATTGTATTCCATAATTCCGCATCATACTCTATTGTTTCGATGTGCAATGATTTTTCTGTGTATACAATAAAATCAATTGTTTTAGTTTCTGTTAGTGCCATAACGCCTTGACACTGATAGTAATAAGGATGGTTTATTTTTAATTTTGGAGCACC
Organism: Hydra vulgaris; assembly: GCF_038396675.1. NCBI lineage: Eukaryota > Metazoa > Cnidaria > Hydrozoa > Anthoathecata > Hydridae > Hydra > Hydra vulgaris. The sequence goes on along the minus strand of NC_088924.1, from coordinate 32,047,234 downwards.
ATCGTTAAATTTCAAATAAAAGTTTTTATCTTGACACGCTTCTTTAATTGTTAAATGTTTTTTTGAAGAAGGACATTTCACTTCAAGTACTTTTTCAGCGCTAACTACTCCATCAGGGCTACAACCCAACCAAGGGCATTTTGGGTTTATAAAAAAACCACATCGAGTAACACTTGACTTCGTTATGTTTTCATATAGTTTTATTGCTATATCTTCATTAACCTTTCCCCACATACAGTTTTCTCCTGCTTTGATATTTTTTGTTTGTAAACATTTTTTTTAAATTGATGTAGGGTAAATTTTTTTCCACCTATTTATTACAGTACCAAAATTTGAAGCTGTCAATCGTTTGCATCTTTCTTGATACCATAATGTACTTTCAGATTGTTTAACTGTATTGACTTCAATATTTTTAGCTTCCTCAATATCAACAATTAAATGTAATTCTACAAATGCTTTTTGTTCAGTAGACAAACAACTTAAATCAATCACCTTTTTTAAATTGTCAAATAGAGTAATAATAATCAATCGGTCATCTTTTTTACTAAAAGGTTCTGCAATATCATTGTCTATAAATGTTGACAGAGATGAATTAAAAAAGGAACATGCCTGAAAGTTATTATCACGAATTATTGAAGATATATATGTCCCCTGGCAGAGATTTTCTAAACCTTTACAAAGAGTTTGAAGTTGTAAAGTTGAGGTTTCGTAACAATTTGGTAATGAATGGTATCTACGTGTTCCTGAAACTAAAGGTCTTTTTCGAGTACTATTTTTGTCTTTAAAAGCGTCAGCTTTTTCAAAATTTAAGTTTGAAAACAAAATTGCTTCAGAGTTGGATGATTCACCTGGTACATGCCATATCTGTAAAATATCAGTACATGTTTCTGTTTCTGGGACCACTTTAATGTCTAACTCTTTATAATCAACTAGTTGATATAATGATGCAGCAACATGCTTACAACAGCCCCCCGCACCAGCTTTACAATGGCATTTCGAATAAAGTATTTCACCAGTAGATTGGCACAAGTGTATAAAAACTTCGTATTGTTTACGTTTCATAGAAGCAGCAACATTAGACTTAACAATAAACAAATTTATGGATGCTGTTACATTCGCTTTAACACATACATTTTTGACATAGTTTTCTTTAAATAAACGATAGCCAAGAGTTTGGTGTTTATTGGCTCCTTTTTTACAATTATCAATATGTATAGTATCATTAACAAGATATTTCTTGATAAAATTGTGAGATATATTTGGTAAAAGTGAAATGTCTCTTGACCAAGTTGATATACTCTTGTTTATAGATTCTTCTTCGTCAACAGCAATAAGCTCATCATGCTTAAGTTCCCGAAACATAGCTTTAGATGCCTGGCAAGAGTTCTGAAAAGAACTAGCATCAATTTTATTTTCTAAATTAGCATTAAAAGAACTAATCATTATAATAATATTTAATTCCTAATACTTTAATCGGATTGTTTTGATTTAAATGAATACAACTACCACAATGCATTGCGCAGTTGCCGATTTATGGGAAAGGTCCATTGGTTGGCTCGCTAATTTCCGTCAAATATAATGCTACTTTTATTTAAATACTCGGTGTAGTAAAGGCGATTTACAAATTATTCGAATTTATTTATTTGAAATTGGCATGATTTTATAGGCGAATAATGTCCAAACAGAAACTTAATGTTTTGGTTTTTTTCGCAAAAAAGAACTTGCAATCAAGAAAAAGCGCCAATAAACGTTAAAAGTTTTTAATCTATGATGTTCATTTTACATAAAAATCGTATTTATTTAAAATCTTATACGAATTCGGACAAGCGAATTAAGATTTTAAGAATATTAAAAAAAAAAAAAATCCACGGTCTGGGTTTTTTCGCTTCAAACATTTATATTTTATGAAACCGCCAAGTTTATCATTTTATTTTTTCCGTCTTTTCATGATTCACAGACCTGATCATTTAACGGAAATATGTAGTAGTCAACAAAATATCATTCAGACGCTATAGTATTTTAATATTGCCTAAACAACACCGAGTAAGTAACAAAGACATTTAAGGGAAAGATCGATTTTTTTCAATTTACAAATATACATTAAATATCTACGTAAATTTTGAATTTATAAATTAAAAAAAAATTAATTATTGTAAACATTAGTTAATAATAATTTTTTGTTTTACGCAAATATAACATATACAATACATTTTATTGCAAGTTTTATTTTTGATTTTTTTGTTGTTGTTATTTTCGGTTAACTTTACCTGCTAACTTATTTTACCGAAATTATTAATAAATCTTTTAATATAAAAACGTTATTAACTTATTTTATATTATATTTATTAATATGCAAATTTTATTTGTAACTTTCCTAACTTAAGATAAAAAGCAAGAATGTAAATAAAGAGTTTTTGAATAACAAAAATAAATTAATAAAGTATTTTATTAAACGTATTGAACAATTTTAACTGGAGTTAAAATTGTTAGAAATAACTGACGTCAATTAAAAATTAAAAACATTTTTTTTTTCAACTTTTGAATGAATGATCTTGCTTGTTAATGTCGACACTTTTTTTCACATTAAAAAATCGATCTTAGTTCTTAAATGATTAACTTAATTCATTTCCTCGTCGCGCGTACTAATTGCGTTTTTTACTAGTCTAGCGCAACAATTTAAATCTGAGACTGATTAAATTTTTTTTTTACCCTGATCTTAAAAACCTTTAGGAATTTTAAACCAATTAGGAAACCGCGTTATACGCGGCGCCATCAGGCTGGCTAACACCCTGGTATTTATAGTTTATTATCTTATATAATATTATATTATTAAACTATAAAAAATATTTTATGGTTTATTATCACAAATTAAAAAATGGAAAATCCAACCCTAAAGTATCTGACCAACATTTTGAGGCTTTCAACAACAAAATAAATGAATAGACAAAGAATATCCGAGACTATCAGAGAGATAACTCCCTATCTCCCCACCAATTTAGAAAAAATTATTTTTATTCTTTATTTTTATATCTTGTTCACTTACATTTCAGCAATCCTATCAAGCAAAATTCATCATAAAAACATGCAGTATAATCCATTAATCAATTTAATGTTATATAATTTAATGAAATCTCTATTATTTTTGTTTTTTGTATTAATATCAAATACTTCAATACGTGTATCCACACTTGTTTTTTAATAACATTGTATTTGAATTAATTAGAATGAAATAATATGACTTTGTGCCAAGAACTGCTCTACCACTTAATGTGCTGAGCACTTCAGCACATTTAGAAAAAATATCTTTTTTCTAAATGTGCTGAAGTTTTCAATTTCCTCTTTTAAAAATAATTTAAAACAAATGTCAGTTATTTTGCCTTTAGAAAAAAAATACATTAAATTAACATCCAAAATTTGCCCATTAGTTACTTGTTTTAGACTTTCTTACCCACCAATACCATCACAGGGAAATTTACCATGGCTGATAGCAAAAAATACCCTTCAGCAATTAATATTAAAGTAATGTTGGCAAATAGTTTCAAAAAGTGTTTTGATGGAATGTTGTTGATTAAGAATATAGACATAGGTATTTGTTCCTTTTACCATCTGATGAACTCTTTTAACAATTTCATTTTACAATGGTTTTTCAACAGCTCAATAGATAAGTTTCTTCCTATTTCATTGCCATAAAACATCACAGAGAGATTTCGTATTCAATCTTTAGAAACAATATAATAATCATTTGGACCTCTTTATGGTCATTACTTGGACCACAAAGAGGTCCAAGTGATGACCACATAGAGGTCCATATGGTCTCTAAGAATTAAACACTTTGCTGCACTTTCATTGCTTGATGGTGTCCATAAACGTTTATCTGTTCGGGCCACAATCAATACAGGTAAGATATAGCAATTAATTGACATGAGTAAAATCACAGGCTACTTTTTTCCATACTTTACTAGCCTTCATCAAATTAACATATCGCGTTGTCCATCACATTTTACAGGTTTATCACAAAAGTCAATTCAGATTTTAACTAACTGAATACATTATGACTATCAGTTTTAATAGGGATGCCACTCGGGTTCCATTTCGATGCCATATTTAGACCTTGATACATGCATCCAATTCATCTACGTTGGTATGCATTTCATTAGACTTTCGTCTGAGCCATGGCGCATCTATTTTTTAGTCACCTTGCATTATCACAACCTCTTTTGCGAACTTGAATCAAACCATACAGTCAGAGGTGCATTTGGTTTAACATTCCATACACCTTTTGCTGGATCATATTTTAAGACTTTATTTATAACTTCCTGCATCATTTCAATTACATACTTATTCATAATTAGTACATCCAAACCTACTTCGTTGGTACATCTTTTTATATAGCTGAATGCAAATCTCAACCATCCAGCAACTGGTAAATCAGCAACCAGATTACCGTATAATAAGAATATATCCATCTTGGTGAGCACAGTTTTAATAACTGAAATCTCGCATCCTCTCTTCCAAAACATTTCCTTTGTTTATGGATTTACTGTGAATTCCAATCCTAATGCGCAAACTGGATTTTTGCTAAAATATTCAGGTGTTTTTGAATGAAGACCCCATTTTTTCATATGTCACCAGCTTTCTTCCATTTCCATTGGTTAGTAGGGTGTCATCAATCTATCCTCATATTGATTTTGCAAGTACAGAATCTTGTTGGAGTACATATCGCAGTATGGAACTTATCGTCACTGGTGCTAAATTCAAACCAAAACATGTAAGCTCATATTGCTGATTTTTATAAATTAAAGTTTAATAAGGCCAATGCCTTTTATGGACATAAATTTTTAGGTATGCTTGTTTGAGGTCTACCACCAAGTTATTTTAGTTTTTACTTATGAGTCTCCAATCCCTCATTGCATCATTTATGACATCTGCATCCCTTGTGGAGACTTTTACTTACTTGTTAAGCTCACGAGTCAAGGTTTTATCTTCTTTTTATTATCTTGAATAAAGCACATTAACAGTAGTAGACCTTTAGCTTTATCCATAGTTTCATTGTCATATTTGATGAGTATGCCTTCTTTGTCTATTAGTTTATTTTGTTGTTGAAAGCCTCAAAATGTTGGTCAGATACTTTAGGGTTGGATTTTCCATTTTTTAAACGTAAATGATATATTCTTAAGATTATTTTTATTTGAAATTATGTTATCTATGAGCATCTACTTTCTCAAAATGAAGTTTGTTTATACCATCCGCACCAAACTCTCTCCAAGTTTTCTTTTTTCTCTACCTATTTCTCCTGAAGCTGTTATCTTTCTACATGCTGATACTTAAATCATCTGCATCTAATCTCTGACAAACCTTGTCCAATACACTTACTATTCTTTATCTCTGTTTAAGAAATGATAATAAAACATACTGGCTGCCTTCACACAAAATTTAGCATAATAAACTTGTTAAACTCTTTCAATTAATAGGCAAATCAAGTTTTTGTTCAAATGTAATAAATTAGGAGAGATAAGAAAGGAAGGGATGGAGGGTGTATTAATAAACAAGAGGTTAGGATTTTTTATTTTAATTTCTATAAGTGAGTTTTTATTTTCTAATTTTTAAGAGCTAAACCGGTCTCAAAAATTACAACATAATAACTGAAAATTTTTGTTTTTAGTTTTGAGATTAAAAATTAATAAAGAGGAGAGGGAGTCTTAATAAGCTCAAGGCGGATGAAAAAATTTTCCGAAAATTAATAAATATCAACTTCCGTCTATTAAGCACCAAAGAGTACCACCCTTTTTTTTCCTTTGATTTTATGTTTCCTGTTTTATAACAAGTTTAAGTAAATTTGGCCATTTTTACTTCTTCTTTTTAAGAAAAAACTACTTTCTTTGTAATGACTCTAACTTTACCTATTCAGAGCAACATCTTAAAAAAAATCGAGCTACATCGGCATTTTTGTAACTAAACTCACCCTAGTAAAATTGCGATAAACGTCGAAATTCCATGCGTTATATTTTTTTAAAAAATATTTTAAGTTGTTTTATTGGATTCCTTGCCTCAAAATATGTAAGTCTACATAATTTCAGCTTTCCGTTGCACACAGAACAGAAACAAAGACTAACACCATTTTTTTGGTTCATGGCAAAGTTAAAATAATTATATCTTTGAAATTGTTTTTTACTAGATGATGAAATTTTGGGGATGTTTTTAACTTATTAAAATCTTTGAGTGGTGTAAAAATCAGCAAAATCTAACACTAAAGGTTGCATGCTCTGGATGTTTTGGAATGCCCTGGAATTGCCCCTTGCTTTAGATTTTCTTTAGATCTTTTCAAGTATTTTTGTTACAGTTTTTTTTTATTCTGATTCACTCCCAGCAAAGCTGCAAGCAACCTCTATTAAGTTGGGAGTTACTAGAAAACAATGAATAGAGTTAAAAAGCAAGGAAATGATTGACAAAAGTTCTAGGTTGTATGAGTCAGGAAAGCATGAAGATGGGAGTGAGTTCCAAAGAGTTAAAGTGAGGGGAAAAAAACTAGATAAAAGTTTTTAGAGCATGCAGGGACAGATACAGTAAAAGGATAAAACTTTGCCTTGTGACAAGTCAAGCGATAATGTGTTTTGGTTGATGGAACTAGAAATGATAACTCCTTTAAAGAGTGACCATGACTGATGAATGTGATGTTATCAATGTTACCAGTTGTCAATCAGATAAAATATCATTAATTCATCTAGCGGTAATGACTGTTTCAGAATTGTCGTGCGGTCAGTACTCTGTCATTCCTTGATTACTTCATCTTCTTCTAGCTCATGATCTAAAAATTCTTGCTCTAAACAACTTATTAATGCTTGAGTACTAGGGCATAGCTTCATCGATGCAGCATACTCTTCACCTTTTCAAGAGAACAAACAACCAAAGTCATAAAATCTTTATAGCGTCTATTCCACCTAATTGTATCAATTAGAAATTTTGTATTTTATTGATGTATGCATGCATTCTCATTGCGAGTACCTAATGCATCAGTTGTGATGCACCACTTAGGTTACAGAGTAAAAAACTGAGCTTGATATTAGGATAGTCTTTTTTAAATGCAACATGAAATTCATTAAAATTGAAAAGTATTAACCTCTTTTTGAATGTGTTGGTTTTTCTTAATACTAACAAAATCTTTCTTCTTGAAAACTTTAAAAGTTTAATCATTAATTTGGTAAATTAGGGAATAATAATATGAAAAATTAGGGTTTTCAATTTTTTTTCCAAGCAATTATAGAATTCTTGTTTTCATTTTTAATTTGTCTTTAAGTTTGAACAAGATACTTTAACAATTTAAAGTATTTTGATATCTTTTTACTTGTCCATGATTTTGGTACAAGTGTTACACCTCTGGTACAATGTGCACCTTATGGCCATACATTCATACATTAATATGTCTAGATCATAATCTTTCTTTAAGTTTCCTTTAGAAATTTAGCTTTTTATTTCTGTTGTTAAAGAAGTTTTATCAATACTTTATGCTAATGAAACCATTTTTGCAACTCTGTCTATAGTGCTGTCAAACTTTTGTTTTGATACAGGTATTTTGCAGTGATTTGAAATACTTTTCAATTTGATTGGCAAAATTTGGAGCAATTTTATAAAGGTATCAAACTTGTAATTTTTCTCACTTTTTGATTCCCACTCCTCCTGCAGACTAAAATTTTTATAAGTTCTTACTGCTTAATTTGTAATATTTTCTCCAGAACTTCCAATATGGTGTTACATATGTATTATTTTTTTGTGAAACCTTTGCCAAGTCTAGAGAAATCTTTACATTACCTAAAAAAAAATATATTAAATAGTTTTAAAATTAACAAATAAGTTTTGAAATTAGCTGAGAATTTAATCAAAAATCTAAATAAAATATATTTCTTTTAATTAACAGTTCTGCTGTAACTATAATAAGTATCAGATTACCTTTTTTGGGTAATCTGATATTTATTTGAACTTTTTATACTCTTTTTGTGTTTCTAAAGGGTTGCAACACTAATTTTCTCTTTTTTAAAATTTGCTCCCATATTGTTTTTTCTTGCTGTTTACAAGGAAGATCTTTGATTCGAATAAAACCTTGTTTTTTAAAAAATCCAGTTTTGTTGCAATGTGTTTTGAGAATTTTTTTCCAATGTCTCATTTCTCCATATTCAATTTATTCATTATTTATAGTATTACCAGCTAAAAGAATAACTAATATGAAGGTTCTTGCATATGTCATATGATTTCTTACAGACAATCTTAAAGGGATCCCAAAGTGCTGAGACAAGTTGTGTTCATATTAAAGAGAATGATAAAAAAAAATGTTTAGGCAAAATTTTTTTAAGTAAAACAAAATAAAAAAGGTGTAGGTTACTCGAAGCTCTCTGACTCCATGTTAGCCAGTTCCTCAAAGTCTTTAAAATATACGTTGCAATTATATATTATTATACATTGAATTAATATTATTTGTTTTTGTTTTATTTGTTTTTTAAAATAAGCGTTTATTATCAATCTTATGACTTACCTATAAATTTTAAAGGAAGCTAAACAAAAGAATGTTTTTTTTATAGAGTGCGAGAACCAAACAAAATTAAGATTTTTATGTTAAAATATAATAAATATAATAAATATTCTCTTAAATATAATAAATATTCAAAAAAAGATGTTGATCACTTTATTATATATTCTGAATCTTTTTTCTATTTATGTAAACAATGTGAACTTTTTTTCTAGTTTATCTAAGCCATTTATCTCTATGATGTTTTTGTTCTCCTATCGAAATGACATTATACAATCTCTTAAATTTTTAATTAATAAAAGATTTTGGTAAACAACATCATTTATTAGAGGTATTTGCCGAATTCTAAAATTTTTAGTTGAAAAATATTTATAGATTTTACACTTAACAAACAAAAATATTTATAGATTTTACACTTAACAAACAGCTTTTTATTAACTAAAGCAATAATTGTTTTATGGCAATAACTCAAGACAGATGGCGATTAAAATTGTCAGTGTGTTGCAGCATGCATTAAAAAACGTCTTATATTTAATATTTCCCAATTTATGTTGTATTTGGAAAGTATTTTACATTAAAACTTGTCTCTTAAAATTACAAATCAAAAAACAACCAAAACTGACAATAAAAAGTTTTTCATCAAACGATTTCAATTTACAAATTGACTCAATAATGGTTCAATTTTAAAAATAAAATAAAATAAGCAATACATGTTTTACAAAATAAATTTCATTAAATATATATTCACACATGATTAAATTAGAATATTTGTACCAGATGAAAAAATTAACAAATAAATGCTGAAAATTAAACTTTCATAAGGCTAACTCTTCTCTAACTAACTCTAACTCCCTACCAGCCGTTTTAACAAAAATCTTAACGCTGCGACCGCACATTTTTTTGAATAAAATTTGGATGGCATAACATTGATAACTAATTGAACTCAAATAGTAAATCTCTTTAAAAGCATAACAAACTATATCAATAGAAATCTAAACAAATAAACTTATTAATAAAATAAGTTTTTAACACGCATCATTGAACAATAAGAGATGCAAAGTGCTTAAAACCATTTTTTTTATAAATAGTAACTAAAACATTAAGTCAAAAACAAAACTCATTTAATGTATAAAAAGAATGTTTTGCTTCAAAAGACATTTTTAATTACTTAACTAAATACTTATACACTTCTACAAGTTAAATTTTACAGTGTTAACGCTGCTATATTTATAAATTTTTTTTTATCAAGGGTTACTCAAGATTTTTTAACTTTGTCAAGTGATAACTTTTTATGATAACACAATATGGCTCTTATTTGTTCTTGATTATGTAGAGAATTAATTAAACTTTAAGAACAAACAAATTATATGTGTCTAAAGTATAAATTTATGTACAAAACAAGATAAGTAATGAAGCATACTCGAAAGCTGCTACCAGTGGCTTGCAGTCAAGATCTGAAAAAATTAAAAGCTGCTGTCAGCGACTTGCGGTAGTGTTAAATAATTCAAAATAACTTTTTTAACAGAATCTTAACAAGGATAATAATCATTTAATAAAAATAAATATAACATAGAAATAGTTTATAGCAATAGACGAGCTTAAAATATCTGAAATATTTTATTGATATTTTTAATGTGAACTTCGCAAAATTTAGAAAATAAAATAACTAAAGAAATTCTACAGTAATTTATGATAAAAAAAAACTTTTATATAATAATAAGTAACTAAACAAATTCTTTAGTAATCAATAATAATAAAAAAAAATTCTATAATTTGATTAAAAAAAAAAGAATGTTATTGAAATTCTACAATGATGTCGTTTACCAAAAAATGGAATTTAATGCAGTTGAATGAATTATAAGGTTTGTAGGTTGCGGTGTATATTTTAAAGACTTTGAGGAACTGGCTAACATGGAGTCGGAGAGCTTCGAGTAAAACAACCAAGTTCGATTTACTTGGTATACCTTTATTATTTTGTTTTACTTAAAAAAATTATGTCTAAACATTTTTTTTATAATCATTCTCTTTAATATGAAAACAACTCGTTTCAGCACTTTTTTTTCCCCTTAACTCAAACTTTTAAAACACCATAATGTTTATTATAAAAAAAATCTTAAGGCATTTAACAATTTGAAATAATGAAAATGAATTCAAATGCAACAAAACAATTTACTTAAAATACAAACAAAACAATTTGAAAACTCAACAATGGTTTTTTCTATCTATATTGCATATTAGAAATAATTTGTCACTATTAATTCATTTTTATGTAATAAAAAAAATCTGTGGAGAGGGGTGGGAAAAAAATTGCCCCTTCTTTTTATTCTCTTTGTATACCCATGACTAAATATAAGCAAGTTATTAAATAATGCTATATATAAGTTTTAAGTTAAAATGTTGCTTTAAAAACCTTCAATCTCCTTCACAATATTTGCATTTTTCAAAATTCTCAAAAGGCGTTGTTTTTGAGTGATCAAATATTACAAAGACAATGCATAAATCTAATTTCAGTAGACCTAAAACAAAGGAATGATATACAACTATTTTCCCTGAGATTTTAGTTGACAGCCTCCATTTTAGATCCAAAAATTAATATTTTACAAGTCATTAAATTTGAATAAAGTTGGATAAACGATGCATTTCTTGAGACTATCAAGTCCTTATAGTAGTTTTTTTGAATTCCTCTAGCAAAAATCTTTTTTGGTTCCAAATTTTAGGAAAATCCTCCAAACAGTTACTAAAGAATTACCTTTTTAGCTAAAATTTATCTCAGTTATCATTTATTTAATATTAATTGTAAGTTATGTAAAAATGAGACTTAAGGGTGACATGGTCTGGATGATTTCATATGGAATAACAATTTGGAATAAATTATTTTGAAGAGTGCAAACATTAATTGCATAGCCCAGCTTTAAGATCTAACTCAAAAAGAACATAATTACTCAACAATTAATATGCATACCTGAAGAAGTTTTGCTGTTTAACAACTAAACCTGAAAGTAATTTTTTACATAATGGTGTTCAGTATCAACTTGATCAGCACTTAGATAGTTGTTGACCTGTAAACTTTCAAGCACTTTTTCTTTGACTGAAAATGAATTCACATTAGTGAGCGTTAAAATACCACGTTTAACACAATATTCTTGTTCAGAATTTCAAATACCTTTTCAACGAAAAAGTCGTTTTCTCTAATAATGCACTGTTATGGTAGAAAATCCTTTTTTTCACATTATCTACTGTCAACATTTATTATCCATTGGGAAAATTCTCCTTTTCCATCATGTACTCTTCCCTTTTCAGTTAATGCTTCTACATTTTCAGCTGGTTGCTCTCTATTCACAACAGACATTGTTTGATAAATACTATACTAAATAGTATTATAAACAAAAAATAAAAGGTTTAAAAATAATGAGAAAATTGAAATTTTATTTTTTTCAACTAATTCACTCTCAACAATGCTGCAAGCAAGCAATATTTAAAGTGGGAGAACACTTGTTATAAATATTGTTAACAATACTGTTATGATAATAGTTTTTAAACCAAATTTAGAATTGAAATAAGCTGTAATGCTTTTTTAGAAGTGCACAAACATCAGGAGTTCTACTAAAAACCATATCGGATGTTTCTTTTAACATTTTAATAAATTAAATTTAATAAATTAAATTAAAAATTTATAGTTCTTGTAATCTTTTTAGTCATATTAAAGAGCATCTTATGGAGCAATATGGTTTTGATAGCAATAAAGCAGACATGTACTTAAAAGTAAGATTTTGTAGATTGATGGGTGTTTTATTTTAAGACAATAACATACTTTAACGTTGATGATGATGGTGATGATGATGATGATGATGATGATGATGATGATGATGATGATGATGATGATGATGATGATGATGATGATGATGATGATGATGATGATGATGATGATGATGATGATGACGATGATGATGATTTATTATCATTTATCAGCACTACAACTGTTAACATAAATTTTTTTTTTATAAAATTGTAATTATTTAACTATGTATATAGTTTAACTAATGTTAATTTAACTATATTTAACTAATGGTTTATTAGAATTAATCAGCTCAAAAAGCAGAACAAAAAAAATAAAGTTTCATGTCTTTGAATAATTATTTTACTTACATTATTAGTTTCTTTTGTAAACTGTTTTGTCAACTCCGTGTTTAATTTTCAGAAGTAGCAAAATAAACATAAACTTGACTCCATTTATTTCATCAATGTACTAGTAAGTGTGAAAAATGAATTGTTGTTTATGTGTGAAAAATGAATTGTTGTTATGTGTGAAAAATGAGTTGTTGTTCATGATCCAGTTTCTATAATTATGATATGACTCAAAGGTTTTTTTTTGAATTGTCTGGTTGTATCAGATTGAAATTGAATTTTCTGTTTGTTGAACATTTCTTTTATGCTTGACAATATAAATTTTTATATTATTCTTGAGAAAAATTTTTAAATAGTGCACAATATTGTACAGAATATTTTATGAGGAACTTTGTTGTTAGAACTTTGTACAAGTTTTTACAAATAAAGAAAAAGAATATTTAATTACTTTAAATTTTTGTTTTGTTTCATATAGTCATTGTCCCATATTCAGTTATTTATTTTAATTATGTCTAGGAGTATGATGCTCAAACACAGTACTTTATCATGCATGATTACGATAAAAACAGAAAATTAGATGGATTAGAATTACTAAAATCTATGACTCACTTTCATGACCATGACGAAGAACACAAAAGTGAAAGTAAGGTTGATTTAAAATAAAGATGTTAACTAAGTAAATGTTATCTAACATTTATTCAAAAATAGTTTTCTAATCTTTTTGTTTTATCTCTGTTGAAAATGGTTTAGTATTCTACAGTTTTTGTGTTTTATCTCTGTTAAAAAATCATTTTAAATAATTTTAATTTCTAAATTACAAAATTTAGGTTTTACAAAAGTTAGTTTTATAACTTGGTGTATTCAAACCTTTAGTATTCAAATATTGGAAAATAAAAATTATTTTTGAAAAAAAATAAATATAAATTTTTAAAAGTTTACTGTAAATTTTACCTTCTTCCACTATTTTCTTTCCTCTCTTGTTTCATTTCAAAATAAAAAATGGTTTTACTCTCTCCCCTCTTCTTTCTTCTTCACTCTTGTTTTACTTTAAAGTTAAACATGATTTTACTCTTTCCTCTCTTCCTCTTCATTTTTTGACTCATTCTAAAAATAAAACATTTTTTCTTCTCTTGTTTTATTTAAATTTTTTTGTTTTTGTTTTTGATTAATTTTAGTTAAACATATTTATATATATATATATATATATATATATATATATATATATATATATATATATATATATATATATATATATATATATATATATACATACATATATACAGTGTAAGATTTTATTAATTTTTTATTACTTGCAGTTTTACTTATCAATTTTCAAAAAAATGTCACTGAATGTATGTGGGTCATTTGCAGTAAACCGCGCAGGTTTACTGCGCAGGCAAATTATATGTCAATAATTTTTAATATCCTACTGATTTTCTAATTTCTGATATATTTTATCATAAAAACTTAAAGATTAGACTTCAGTAATAACAAATGATACATATACATAAACTGCAACAAGAGATGGTGATTGCAGTATGCTAAATTCTAGTAATTCAGCACTGCCATGCATGGATATTCCACATATGCTTCTTGATGCAAAATTTTTCAGGGTCTTATCTGTAGGTTATAATGAAAATATAGAAGCAACTTGCACAACCTGTCCTGATTGCAAGACCTATCTGGATTGACTAGTAATTTTCTGAATCACGTGAAATTCTAAATTGTACTATGACTACTACTACTATAATTTTTCGTTGCGCTTACTATAATAACAATATAAATTACTTAAATTACTTAATTGATATATTTTTTGAATAGCAATGCTATTCAAAAAATATATCAATTAAGTAATTTAATATATTCAAATTATTTATAATAATTGAAATTCACTAATAAGATATTTAATATTTAAAAACAAAGAGACAATAGAAATCACATTGATATCTACTGCTATCATATCAGGAATACAAGCTGTATTGAATACTGCTGCATAGAATCAGAATAATAATAAAATGTGAGCCTTGAGTTCTTGCTTATGATAGAATTTGAAGCGCCCAAAACTCAAGCAGACGACAATGTATTATACTGTTGACAAAAACAAGTCAATATCTCATAAAGAGGCTGATGGGTTGATCTTAAGATATATTGTTGATTCTTTAAGTCCAATATCACACGTTAAACATCCAAGTTTCCTAGCAATGGTACATGGTCTGTTGCCACACATAAACGTATGTTCCTGTTGGACACTGAGTAGACGTGTTCATGAAGAAACTAAGAAGATGAAGTTGAATATTTGAGATGTCTTTCATTCCAAGAGCTCTATTATTTTGACTGCTGATGCATGGACTGGTTTTAAAAACAGGAGAAACTTCATGGGTATCATGGGTCATGTGCTTACAGATGACCTGAAGCAACAGTCCTTTGCTCTTGTATGTCAATTATTTTATGGATCACATACTTATGAACGCATTGCTAAGTTATTCTCCACTATTATAAAAGAATTTACCATTCCTGTAGATAAAGTGATGCACTGACCATGGTAGCAATTTTGTGAAAGCCTTTTGTGAGTTCCAATTCCATCTTGATGACCCCGAGAATGACCAGAATAATGGTTCTACAGAAGTAGTTCCGATTAACCTCCCATAATTACTGAATGTTGGTCATGTTCCTCAAATAAAAATTGGCAGCGAATCAACGTCTTCAGTTGCATGTACAACTAACAATGTATTAGATGGAGAAAAACAGTTGCTGGAAAATCAAGTCACTGAATAGAACTAAAGCAAATCAGACAATGAAATTGAAAATGAACCAGTTGTCTTGCCAGCTCATCAGAGTTGTGCTGCTCTTTTGAATCTGTAACAGTAACTTCTTAAGTGAATGCAAGATATCGCTTACTACTTTATTCTAGCAATGGCAAGCTATCAGCAATATGGAATAAGGTAAACAGACAGCAATCCAACAAAATATTATCAGATATTTTAGGGTGACTCCAGTTACTACAAAATGGAATGTTTACTATGATTCTCATTGCAGTATTTTGTTGCACAGTATCGACAAGCTGGAAGCACTCTGTAAAGCTCTTGATGTGCAATTTTCAAGGAACAAGAGTTGATATTCTTTGTTTCAGTTACATCACCAGTACTTAAAACTTTCTGCTGACCAGTTATTGAGGTTTTGCTCTGCACTGTCAACCAACATTTTATCTGACATCAATGTTGGCTTCATAGACTATTTCACTTTCAGACACAACAATCAGCACTTGTGGCAATATTGCATCCGGCATTTAAATTACAACGAATTATTGGAGAAGATGTTGCTGTTGTAGACAAACTATAGAAGTTATTTTTGACTACACTACAGGAGTATTGCAATTAACAGCTGCAAAGCAATTTTAATAATAGATCACAAGCATAGGCAAATGATCTAGACTCAAGCTACCTTGATTTTTTAATGTTCGTGGGAAAGGATGAGCCTGAACAAAGTCTGAATTCAGTGTTACTACAATCTCGAGGTGAGATTGAGGGACTGCAATATTTGGAAGATCGTGACAAAACTTTAAATTTATTAAAGCGGTACCCCCATGTCCGCAAATTTTTCATCATGTATAATGTTGCCCTCCCATCGTCTGCTGCTGTTAAATGTCTTAAACATTTAAACAGAACGTTAAATAATTAAACAGTTAAACAGAACATTAAATAATTAAACAGTTAAACAGAATATAAATAATCAAAATAATCTTATCACAACCAATAAAAACCGAAAAACATTGTAAACCCACGATTACATCATTAGTGGAAGTTTGAACTACTACCATAACTATTTACTATTGGAAATTCAGAATTTGAAAGTGAATATTTCTAATAATTTGTCTATTCATCATTCGATGAATAGACAAATTATTAGAAATGACATTTTTAAAACGTTGACTATTTTTGTTATTTATTACAAAATATCTTGCACAACAATAATATATATATATATATATATATATATATATATATATATATATATATATATATATATATATATATATATATATATATATTTATATATATCTATATATATATGTATATATATATATATATGTATATATATATATATATGTATATATATATATATATATATGTGTATATATATATATATATATATGTATATATATATATATATATATATATATATATATATATATATATATATAGATATATATACATATATATACATATATATATATATATACATATATATATATATATATACATATATATATACATATATATATATATACATATATATATATACATATATATATAGATGTATATAAATATACATATATATATATATTATTTTAAAACGTCAAGAAATACAGTTTCTCTCAATACAAATAATATTATTTTATAAGAAATTTTCGCTGGGTTATAGATACCAGTATCATCAGCTTGTAAAATGTAAACATTTTACAAGCTGATGATACTGGTATCTATAACCCAGCGAAAATTTCTTATAAAATAATATTATTTGTATTGAGAGAAACTGTATTTCTTGATGTTTTAAAATAATATATAATATACTCTCATACAAGATGTCATCTTTCAAATATATATATATATATATACATGTATATATATATATATATGTATGTATATGTGTGTGTATATATATATATATATATATATATATATATATATATATATATATATATATATATATATATATATATATATATATATATATATATATATATATATATATATATATATACACACACACATCAGGGTGTAGACTAGCCCTGTGGGGTCCCGTCAAGCGCAGTATTCTCAAATGCTCATAAAATTAAAATTTCCAATTTAAAGGTAAATAAAATCCCATTCTTCAAATATGGTTTGCTAATTTAAAGTTTAATAATAGTTCTAAAAATTATTGAAAATTAATTATTATTAAATACTAATAGGAAAATAGCATAAGAAATTCTAATTTATTAATTGTGTGAAACTTGAAATAAAACCGCCGCTATTGGTATAACTACACTATCGCATAATTGTAAAAATGTCTTTTGGAAAAAACTTCTTGAAAATTGGGATTTTCTCGGCAACTTGCTTGTAAAATTCACTTCTCAATGTTTGTAAATAGTTCTTTGCAATGTCTTCCGACGTCAGCAAATATTATATAAAAAAACTAGCAAGAAATAAAGTATAATCTAAAAAGTAAACAAATTTGTTTAATTAAACACCCGCAAATGCTATTTCTTTAAAAGTTTAAATTAGTATTTTATGTATACTTATTATACTGGACAAGCATTTTTATTTTGTGTTACGGCATAAATTTAATTTTTTTTTGTCATAATAACATTTTATGACTATAAAAAAATAATTATTGGTATTCTTCGTTGCAAAGATTGTGTGCAATCGCTTGCAATCAATATTCTTTTGTAATTAAATATTTGCGGTTATTTTTGCTGAGACTAATTATAACTTTACTTTGCTATGCGATTTATTTATAAAGATGATTAATATTAATTATTAAATTGAACTCGCAATAAATGTAAAATATGGATTTTACGAGCTCATGTTTACTATTTTCAAAACCTTTTCTTTTTTTCTATTTTTAAAACATTTCTTTTGATGGTACATTTAATTAATTGATGGTGTAAGGGTTCGTCCATAAAGGATGTCAGAATTTAAATAATAATTAGAAGTAGAAAATCATTGGCTCTTTTCCGCAGAGATTTTCATTGAACATAAATGGCTATATTACTTTAAAAACCGCCCTTTAATGACCACCAGTGAAAAAGTGTATATTCAAAAAAAATATATATTCAAAAGACCAAGAATACACCAAGAAAAATATATATTCAAAAGAATACTCTTAAAATAAAAATGGCAATGATATATTAAAATTAAATGTAAAGTTCTTAGTAATAATTAATATACACTAATTAAAATAATATTAAAATATATAATTTTTAATACATCTTTGGAAATCGGAATTAAGTTTGCCGTGTTGTTGTGAAACCACTTTTAATTTTGCATTGATTTTATATTCATTTCCAATAAATGTTGCAGACAGTATTTTATTTTATTTTTGGCGCTGTCCAATCAATGTATGTAGCACTGAAGTGGAGTAGAAGAGGAAAGAATATAAAGAAAGGATCCTACACATTCCTGGAACACATTTTAATCTCTTGTGTGTTTCTGAGTGAATGAAGTAAGTAAATTTAGCAAATGAGAATTCAATACATTAAAGAATAACGTTATTTTTGATAAGATTTTTGAGGGATTCAAGTAGCAGTGGTTGTATTAATTTTTAAGTTAGTTTGAAAAATGTTAAGAAATTTTTTTCAATTATTAAATTAGAATTATTCGTGATTTCTATAGCAAAAGTAAGATACTTAAAAGTATTATTTCAATTATAATTCTTTATTTATTTGTGTATGCTCTATGGTGAAAGTGTTTTTTACCATAGAGTATACACAAATAAACAAAGAATATATTATAATTGATTATAAAATATTTTTTATTTACTTGTGTATATAAGATTTGCCCTATGATGCTTCAAAATAATGTTGCATTCTGGTGTAAAATGGCGTCCTCAGCCCATTTTAAAAAACTTTTAAAATGGGCTGAGGATGTCATTGTACATCAGAATGCAGCATTATTTTAAACTATCATTGGGCAAATTTTACTCCTGGGTCCAAAATAGTCTTTTATGTTCAACAAAGATGATATCAAATGCCATAAATTATAAAGCAAAAGCCTAAAAAACAATGTGGAAAAGCTACTTCTCAGGAAGACTTGTTAGATATATTAAAAACAATTATCTTTATTTGCCAAGCAAAACAAAGATTATCTAAAATTAAAGGTGAGTGACACTACTGTATGTAGGCGCTTAAGAGAGAACAGTTTAAACAAAAAAAACAGAACGCTAAATGTTTACAGTTGGCCAACCAATATCTGAATTGGCCCATCAAAATTTAGCACAATGTATAATAGACCATTGAATTTAAAATGAATGTAAAGGTTTAAAAGATAAAGTGCAACTGAATTCCGTCAAAAATATTCGGGTAAGTCTAAAATATGGTGGATCTAAAGTCATGGTATGGGGATGCTTCTCATATAATGTAGGACCTATTTATAAGATTAATGGTATCATGGACAAACATATATATGTAGATATCACTAAAAATGTTATTCTTTCCTATGCTAATAAAAATATACCGCTAAAATAAGTCTTCCAACAAGACAACGACCCAAAACACACTAGACGTAAGGCAAATGAGTGGTTTCAGGTCAACGGGGCTGAGGTTATGAGCTCAGTGACCCAACCTTAACCCCATTAAAAACTTATGAGGTGATGTTAAATAAGCAGCTTCTGCTGCTACTCAACAGTTATGGGGAGCTATTTAACAAGGGTGGTGCGCAATACCTGCAGAAAGAAGTCAATGCCGAGTTGATTTAATGCATTGACATTGAAGTTGTTATCCAAAATAAAGATTTTGCTAAAATACTAATGATTGCTAAAATACTAAGGGTAAATATCATTCTATTCTATTTATTTTTCATCTTATTAATACTAAGACAAGAAAAAAAAATTTCCATTTTCAGATATCACTGCTATTTCAATGACTGCGACCTTTTTTTGATTGTTTTGTCGTTAAAACAAAATGTAAAGCATTACGATGTGATTTTTTGACCAAAATACAATAAGATTTTCTCGGTAATTAGTACAAAAATGTTGTTCTATAGTTTTCAAGAAATTCCAGGTACTGCTATTTTTATGCTAATTATTGTACATAAATGAATAATTCTTAACCTAAAATCATGATATTGATGTCGTTTTTAAGGTTTATCTTACACAAATTTTTACTTTTAGATAAGTTTCAAATAATGACAGATATAATATTTTTTTCAAAACTTTTTCATTAATTAAAGTTATTTTAAATGACGTTTTATATATATATATATTTTTAGCTGATGTTACACGAACAGAGTCATAATTTTTGATCTTTTTTTATTTTATCGGATTATGGAAGTTTGTTTTTGAGAAAATAACTTTTCATAATTTATTTTTTAGCGCCGACAGTGGATAACACAGAAACATTAGTTGAGTTTGTCGATATGATCCTTAGAGATCAAGATTACAATAAAGATGGATATATCGATTATCCAGAATATATTAGTTATTATTCAAAATATGAAAACGGTCATAACGATTAGTTATTATTGGAAATATGAAAACGGTCATAACGATAAGTTATTATTCAAAATATGAAAACAGTCATAACGATTAGGATGTATTTACAATTAAATATTAGAAAATCTTTTTCTTTTTTTCTTTTTTTTTTATCATTAAAAATTTTTTTGGAGAAAAAATTTCATTACTCTTTCAGTTGTTATTATTTTGATTAATTTAAAGTATTTAATTTATTATTTTAATTAATTTAAATTTATTTTAATATTATATATAATAAATTATATTATTTTATATATTAAATTAATCTTATAAGTAATAATTACTTATAATATTAATTTAATTATATATTAATATATTATAATATTGATTTAATTATATAATATTAATTTATATTATATATAAAGTTAAAATTATAATAAAGCAGTAAAACAGGGAAAGTAACAAATATTAACAAATATTAACAAATATTAACAAATAACTTTATTACAGTACAATCTCTCTAATTCGAATTTAATGGGGGGAAAAAAAAAAGGTTCGAATTTAACGGAGGGGAAAAAAAAAGTTCGAATTAGAGAGATTTTCGAATTATAGAAAGTTGACTTTTTTTCCAAATATTCTGGTCAAAGTAACGAATAAAAATGAAACAAACAAACAAATAGTGATTCTTAGGCCTAAATGCGATATATATTGTGGTTTAAACTTTTACATTATCAAAAAAAGTCAGTAATTGTAGATTGTCTTTTTGAGCCGCTTAAATCCATTTCAATGACACGATTTATGTCTTTAAGAGCTTTTGTCATATCATCTCCACAGTTAGATTAAAGACTGTAATTCTTGAGTACAGTGACAGCATGCATCGCTTCGTTCAGACTTGGTTTTGTAGCATTGTCAGAAACACTAACGCACAATCATCGGATTCCTCTTCAATTTCAATAGCATCATGCTCAGAAACTTCTGCAATGATGTCCTCATCTGATGATTTGTTGGCAATGCAAACATCGAAATCTATGTTTTCCATTACAGTCTCGTCTACATCTAAGTCACAGAAAAGGTCATTAGCATCATTTACAAGCTGTTCTACTGCTTCTAATGATATTACTGATTTTTTGAAACAATTTATGAAGGTTTGATCAGGAATGGAATTCCATGCTTTTGTTAGCATAAACATAGCAATTAAGATAGAAAACTTAAGCATCTTGTTCTCTTTTTCTAAGGCAGCAATTTGCTTTTTCACAGTAAGCAAGCGATATTTGGCTTTAAGAGATCGGTTAACTCCTTGATCCATAGGTTGGGTGATCAAAGTTGTATTCGGTGGAAGAAAGATAAGCTCCACCCAATCAAGTTTCTGCACGTTAGGATGAGCAGAACAATTATCTACAATTAAAGGAATTTTCCTTTTCTGAAAACTAAACTTTCGGTCAATTTCTTTAACCCACTCCTCAAATAATTCTGCCGACATCCAACTTTTTGGTTGGGCCCGATAGCGACAAGGAATACTTTTCACACCTATAAACATCTAGGAGACTTCGATTTTCCAATTTCAAACATTGAAAGTCTTTCTCCTTTAACATTACCTGCGTCAATCCTAGTCAGGCGCATTTTACTATGCTTGCCTCTTATGCACTTTTCATTTTTTAAATGTAAACTTTTGTCAGCCAAATATTGGTAGAAAAGACCGAATTCATCGGCATTGAAATATTTTCAAGTGGGTATCGAGAGAGAATTGTAGGCAGTTATCTGATCATTAACAGACTTTGCCACTCCAGAAATGGTTTTGAAAGATATACTATATTTACAAAAAAAAAGTTATAATTGCTTTGACGTAACTTATACGTGCGATACGTACGTTTTAATTTAACTTCGAGGTCTTTGCAAGTTTCGATAATGTCTAATTCTGGAATTATTTACTTTATTTTTTTAAAGCAATTAAAGAAAAAGCTGCAGAATAATCATATATTGTAAAGTCATTAATCATAAAAATTGAAGAGAATTTAATAAGAAATTAATTTACTTTTTCTTAAATTTGTCTAGCCATCCATCCGAAGCTTGAAAATTTTTGAAGCTTAACTCTTTCGCAAAATATAAAACTTTTTCTTTTACCAGCAAACCACTGATTGGGACATCAGCTCTTATTCGTTTGAACCATTTGAGTACAGCTTTGTTGACTTGATAATACGTATCTACTTTCACCCGTTTAGCCAAATTTCCTAGACGAATAGCGTCAAAGATTTTATCTTTATTCTTTTTCCAGGTTGAAAGAGTGTTTGGTGGGATATCAAAGATTTTCAAAACCTTTTTATTTATTTTTCCTTTCTCTAATTCCAGTAGAGCTTCGTATTTCAGCTTTAAATTGTTTTCTTTATGCAGTCTTTTTTTAAATGATTTTTTTTAAACAGAAGGAAATAATTCAATTCGACTAACCAGTCGAGTAAAATTTAGTGTAAATTAAGAACAAAATCTTTGAACTGTTTCATAAATTTTGATGATTTTTTAATTTAACAATGAAAAGAACTTGGTTTATAACTGAATTTGGTTTATACTCTAAAAATATAATTTTTTTTACTCATGCTTTTTGTTACATAGTATAGAGATACTATAGCAGAAAAGTCACTTTTAAAATAATTAACAAATAAAATGTATAGGGGAGAGTGAGTATGAAAGAGCCAGTTTTAAAATAGCGTGAAAAAAACTCAATTGTAATAACTTTTTTTTTTTTTTTAATTCAATAACTACATTATTGGGTAATATTTTAAAACTAAAATAAATCGGATAACAATGCTAATAATCTATCATACACCTGTTTTAAAAAAAGAAAGAAAACAGCTCTTTCATAACATTGTGTCAATGAAAGAGCCACCTCTGTGCCATGAATAAGCCGTAACTTTTTTCGAATGACCATCAGCCGTAACTTTTTTTGAACACTATTAAGTCTTTTAAAAATATTAAACTCTTAAATAGACTTCTAAAAATCAAATTGTACTTAAAGTTTTATAACTCTATGATAATCAATGATAAAACAAATGATAAAACAGCTTTAATAATAGTTTTACAAATTATTCAAAATCAAAAAATTAAATGAGAATGAGAATAATGAAATAACATAATAATAAAAATACATAATGTATAATAAACACATAATAGAATATAATAAAATGAATCAAACAGTAAAAAAAAAGTTTTAAAAAATTATTTAAACTTTAAAAAAAAAATGACTTTTTCAGATCTTTGACTTTTAAAAATTTCATTAAATATTATTTTAAGTTCAAACGGAGCTATGTTTTACAACATCAGGAAAAGTCATTAAAACAACTAATTTCGATAGAATAAGCTCAATGAAGCATTACGAAAAATATATGAAGTCCAAAGCGCAAAACGATTATTTAGTATAATAAAAAGTAAATTCATAGCATAAACAGTCGGCTCTTTCAAAAAATTGTTTGGTTAAATACATAACCTTAAATTAAACAATTTTGACAAAAGCTTTAATCTAATATTTTTTGTGTAAATGAAGGGCAAATATATATATATATAAGAATGCAGCATATTTCTTTTATCAAATAAAACATTACATTTAATCTTTAAAATAAATAAGTAAACCACCAAAAAATTACTTTTCATTTTCAAAATCTTTAATGCTCCCTTACGACGCTATTTATTTTAGTAGAACTGTACATTTTTTGTGGGTTACAGGTATCCAGTGTTGTCACACAATGAGTTAAGTACAATAAGGATTGGATGCCAGTAAGTTAGAAATAATGGTATTGGCTCCTGGCTCTTTCATACACACTCTCCCCTACAACAGGCGATTTCCAAAACTGTTGGACGCTATTGTTTTATATTTAGTAAGCATTGTATAAAAAGTTTTTTATAATATATTTTTTGGTCGTTACAATAACAACCGACATGTTAGTTATTTAACCAATTTTATTGACAAAAAATTTCAATCAATAGAGATAGATTGTCATTCAATTCAAAGAATGACAATCTATCTCTACTATTGAATGACAACCTCTTCCGCTACTGACATTTGTTAATAATTTGATATTCAATAGCAAAATAGTCTAAACAAAATTTAGTATTCAATTAGCAAAATAAACTAAAATTTCCAATTCAAGAGAAATCTTAGCATACATAAAATGAAAATTGTTTTATAAACATTCCATTTATAAATAAAACTTTGACTTTATAAACAAGGTATAAAAAAAACTTTATAAGCAAGGTATAAAAAATAGTCAAGTAGATTTTTTTAGTGTTTAAAGTCCACTCCATAACACTAATCAGCAATTATCTTTTTCCATATATTTCCGAAATTCCGGATAGTTTTTTAAACTTTTAGTTTTTCCGGATATCCAAAACAGTTTCCATACTTACATAAGTAAACAAAAGTAAAATATACACAAGTTTAGGGATTTACTTTTGTAATATATTTGTTTTTTAAGCTTTTTTCACTCAAAATATTGCACTCATAGAAACATTATGTTAAGTTTGAAAAGAAAACAGATTTGCCCTTATTATTGATACTGTTAAAGAATCTCCAGAAGTCATGAGAGCCTAATTTTTGATATGAAATACGAGATTTCATGAACTGAGAAAAGTGGACTACACAAAACCTTTTTACAATGGTTTCTAGCAATAGTAAACAGACGTCTGTTTTCTCGAGAATTGTTTTGCTGATAAATATAGAAGTAATGGTTTCAATTGGAATCAAGCCTAAATCCAAGAAGTTATGTAAGAAGCACATTTGTTAGCAGGAAGACAAAAGATTTCTAACCAAGGGCCATCACGAAGAAAATCATGGCAAAAGTCCCAGTCAGCTTTAAGGGAGTTGTAAGTTGTACAAAGATAGGGTGATTCTGATGATAAAGAGGATGGAAATAATAGTTTTAGAGAGATTAAACTGTAATCAGAAGCACCTAAGGGCGAATGTGGAGAAACTGAGCATTGAGTAGAATCAGAAACAAGACATAAGTTAAGTAGAGAAGGTAAATGATTCGGGTTGTCTGGAAAGCGAGTTGGAAAGTTGACTATTTGAGTTAGAGATTGAGAAAGGCATAAGGTGTGGGCCTTAACGCCTGCAGAGTCACTAACACTAGAGCCAAGCCATTCAGTGTGATGAGCATTAAAGCCACCAACAACAACAGTTAACGATGACTTTATAACCTCTCTCTTTATCCATCAGCCGATAGGCTGATGAACAAAGAGAGAGGGCTTGGTCAGTTTAATCAGAAATAACATCGAAAGAAGTGCAGTCTTGAGATGAAGGAGAGCGATATTAACCCAAGAGAAAGGCAATAAAGTGAAGGAATGCTAAACGAAAGCACATAATAGAATAATCGGTGGATTCTAACCTAGTTTCCCGAAAAATGGGTGAATTCTGATAAATGCCCCAATCAAACATGTGACTATTGCAGTTTTTTTTTTTATATATACATTTTGCTGTTTATATATAAATAAAATAATAAAATGACAATGAAACTTTTACGTTACGCAAAGAATATGTACAAAACAGACAGGGGCTTTAGGAAGATTTGGATGACTGGTGTCACTACAATCTTTTCATAGAGCCCCTTTACAATAACATTTAAAGCCCACATGGCTTTAGTAAATTTACAATAAAATATTTTTCTGAAAAATACTAAGGTAACGGTACCAGTGATTGACCGTTTAAGAGAAAAAATGCCGTATGACTGCCGTACCTTTATGTTTGTCAGTTATATAGTCTTAATAGTTCTAATAACTTACCATACTATCTTCTAGCTTACTGCTGAATAATATTTTACAAAGTACAATTTTTTTCATGTTTAAGCAGATGTTTTTTTAAAGTATGATTTTGCGTTAATAATTGACCATCTAAAAAAAAAACTCCGATCTTTGACCGTCCTTTGCTTTAGTAGTTGACCATATGTTAAACGAGAGAAAAATGAAAGCATTTTTATTTTAATTCAGTTAATATAACATCGCAAAGACATATTGTATATTTTTAAAGCAATGCAACACAAATAAAACATTTTATTAAAAATGAAATATTGAGTATTCGTTAATTTCTGATATAAGATATGACCTTTTTTTACCTCTCATTTTCTTTTATTTTCTCTTCTTTCATTCTTTCCCTTTCAGCTGCTCATTTTTGTTTCAGTCTTTCTATTTCTTTTTGGAAATACAGTTGGTCAAGTTCCCCAGACACATATTTGCAAGTTTCGATAATGTCTAAGCGGGTATTCTTTCTTTTGGGTTTTTCTTCTGTGGCTTTTTCTAGCCAACACTAGGGGACAGAATCTATATTTTTTCAACGGAGGTAATAAACTTGACTGTCCAGCGATTGCAGTATCTTCATTTCTTTAAACTATGGGAGATTTTATGGTCTTGCTATTGTAGTATCTTCATTGCCTTCAACTATGGGGACAGTACATGTGATGGTCCTGCGAATACGGTACCTTCATTGAAATCAACTATGGGAGACACTACATGTGATGGTCCTGCAATTGCAGTATCTTTATTGCCTTTAACTATGGGAAAAAGCCTTTTAAGTTCTAACTCAGCTTTTTTCCTCAACAGGAATAGTGATATGTCAGAAGGATCCCGACCCCAAATAATTGTAGATTACTCAAACAATCTTTCTTTCGCTATACTTTAATTCAAGAATTGAAAGCCCAGCCTAATATATTTTAAACGTGAATGCATGTCTTCATTTGGCACAGCATTCTGCACAGTAATGGTGTTTTTATTTCCTGGAACCCTAGGTACGATTGGGTCCCATGGATAGAGCCCACATTTGCGGAAACCGTTGGCCAACGCAAAATGTGTAACATGCTTATTCACTATTTTTTTTAGCAGTCTAGCAAAATCTTTTTTCTTTAAAATGGTATCATTTAAATGAATGCTGCGCCACTCATGAACATGTTGCTACCAGTTCTCTTTTAATTTGCGAAACACTACAGCATCCATAGGCAGTAAAATGTACGTAGCATTCGGATATAAACCCACTAAAGTAATCCCATTTTGATTGCAAATTGACTTGTTTGCATACTTAAATGGGAAATATGTCCATTGACAAGTAAAATAACTGGAAAAGTTATACTATTTACTTCAAGCCAGGGGTGAAAAAAGTTGAACCAGAATTCATAAAATAGTTCCAACTGTATCTAGTCGGGATCACTTTTTTCTAGTGCCCAAATGGAAGGAAAGTTTAGCGTTATTTCCATAGGCAGCCGCTCATATTTGTAGATCACACAATGGTGTTACAACACTGCCGTTGGCTTTGCCAGTAATCAGAACTGTGAGAGATTCCCTGTCATCAGAATTAACTTGTTGATATATTGCCCTATCTCCCTTTCTTGCAAAGATTTTAGTTCCTTTAAATAAAAAGGCGGCCTAGTTGCAATTAAAAAACCGTGAGGGGTCCATCAGGCCTTGAAATTTTTTTTTTAAGTATTTCTTAACGTGAACAACCGTGAAATATTGTCCTGTTTCACAGGGAGCTGTTAAGTTTTGGCTAAAACGTTTAGATATACTTTTATTTCTTATTAAAAATCCGTGGATCCATGTCCTCCCTGGACAATTGTTATTAAAAGGGTTGTCTCTATTAAGGTCAGTCACCAACCGTTGCACATTATCTTGAAGTTGTTTTACAGTTACAGGGAATCCTGCTTCGACCACTTTTAATACCCAGTTAGCAATAACTATTTTCTCTTCATAGCTTTGGGCGGTTTGAGATTCAATTTTTCTTTCAATGGATGATTTGTCTTCAAATTTTTATTTAAGAGTAATTCTTGGTACACCATATTTTTTAGCTGCTGCCCGTACTGGCGTATTATTAATTTCATCTTGGATGGCTTCCTTCATCGTTTTCTCTAAGTATTTTCAAAATTGACTTTTTATGGTAGGCGTAATAAATCTAAAACAGTACCAAAAAAAAAAAAAGGTTCAGAAGTGACACATCATTGTTTTAGTATTTGACCACCTGGTCATCTATTAGATAAACCTTATTATGTTAAGAATATAAAAACCAGTGCAGTTTGCTAAAAAGACATAAACATGCTTGTTATAATGAGTTAAGATAAACAAAGGAATAACTCAGTAATCGACCACCCCTAGACAATTACTAAATTATTTTATTCTTTTTATTCAGTATATGACCACCCTCATAACTGACTACAGATGGCAGTAAACAGATAAGAAATAATTTTTAATTAGTACCAAACATACTTATTTCATAATAAAATTATGTAATCTGAAAATAAATGGTACTTACCTTTAAAATTAACTTTATTTGCGACTTTTTCTTAGCGAATTACGGAAAAGAAATTAAAAAAATAGACAAGAGCAGAGCACATTAACCTTGACTGTAAGCCATTTTTTGTTCAAAGCTGTCAAATGTTGGCCGCGTTTACGTATGTACAACCAAATGGTAGAAGAGTATTTCCCCGCTGTTTTTTAAACGATTCTTTCATAGTATAATTGGTGAAGTCTATATTGCTGTTTGGAGTTATTCAAAGAATCTATACTATTAAAAATGATGTTTTTTGCCCCTAATTGCATCGCCTTTAAAAGCAGAATAGACAAGTTCTCCAAATACGAGTCAAAGTGGGGATTCCTACTTGACCTGAAAAAACTACCACCACCGGACAAATTCAAAGAGGATTATAAAATTTTACAAGAATACCTGGCTGTGAAAAACATTTCAGATATAAATGGTGAAGAACAGTACAATGAACTTTTATATGTCAGTTTGATTACGACTGTTTTTAACAAATGGTGTGAGCAGAAGCAGAAGGCGGTCAACAAAACACTATCACCGTTAGAAACATTCAATATAATCAAAAAGACCTACAGAAAAGACCTTTTTACTAGTCTGTGGATAGCACAACGCATACTGCTGACAATATCGCTAAAAAGATTGACGTTGCTTGCAATACTCTCCATTTAAAACGACGGGGCAAAAAACTCAACCTTGGAAAAATTATTGAACAGATTTCCTTTGGAAAACCTCGGAGTATACCATTATAAATTTACTCATTTGTCACTAATTTAAGTTTTCATTTAAAATTACATTGTTTAAACTATTCCATTTCCTTAGCTTACTTAATTTACTTCAACTATTTGATTTACTTAGCTATTACTATTCTTGAATCGAATGTATATGTATTTATCGAATCGAATGTATATATATTTATCGAATCGAATGTATATATATTTATCTTTATGGTAGATTGGTAAGTGGTATAAGTGTTAAAATATTAGTGGCGACAAAAAAAACTTATATACGCAACTATTACTGGAGGGGGCGCCACAAATTCATTTGCCTCGGGCGCCACCAACCCTAGGGACGGCCCTGCATAAAAGAAAAAATACCACCCCTCCTTTTATTACACCCCCCCTGTATTAAGGACTCGAGAGTATGTTATTCAAACCAAAAACTAAATAAGGTTTTCTTATTTATCAAAGGTTTAATGAACTTTTTGAACTTTTGTATGTTTATTCAAAATAGAAAAAAAGCAGCTAGATTTTTATTTATTGGGTGCTAATTGGGATAATTATCAAATATAAAAATAAACTCTTTTCAAGATTTTTTTTATCTTTTTACATAAAAATTCAAAACTAAAATCTAGTATAATAATGAATTTATAAAAAAATGTTTTCTCAATTTTATTTATTATTTAAAAAGAGTGCTAATATTTTCATGAATTTCAAAAATAAATTCAAACAATTTATTAACAAATTTCATTAGAAAGCTTAAAAATAAATATTTACATATGTACATACAGCAGACATCCATACACATATTATAATACACACATTGATAATTATATAAATAGAAAAATAGATAAATTCTGTTTTACTTACTGTGAAAAGAAGACACAAATGTTTCCATGGAAATGGTTGGTGTTAAGTCACCTTTTTTACGTCAATGATTATATATTAAAATACTAAAATAATTTTTTTTACAATGGAATAAAACTCAATTAAAGAGTAATATAATATTAAAATTTTTTAACAATATAATAAGTAATATAACAAATAGATAATAGTGATATAATAATTAAAATATTTAACAAAAATACAATGAAAGATAATACCTATAACTACTTATTGATTAATAAAATATTTTATATAGAAGATTGAAATTTTTTTAAGTTTTTAGAAATAAACAAATTTGTAGAAAATTTCATAGACTGAAAATATATAGCATTTAAAATTTAATATAACTTCATGTTTTTAAAAGTAAAAAAAAATTTCAAGTAGAATTTTTGTTGGTACAAAACACTTAGTTGTGCTTCGGTTGACAAAGAGCCAAAAAATGACTTTTTGATAAAAATGCATCAACACAATATAACATTAGTAAAAAATTACTTTTAGCTACTTGTACCAGATGAACATGTTGTGGAATAGCTTGAACTCAAAGATTTCGGAGCATTTTCAAAATTATTGTGCAAACCTAAGCGAGTAAGTGACATTTGGGCTCGCCTTTTAATCATCTCCCAATACAAAACATTAATATCTTTTTTAATAATACCTTGTCTAATATAACGCAGAAACATAAAAAAGTCTACAACTGCAACCACTCTAGCACGTGATGAGTTTGAAATAAAAAACCAATTAGAACAAGTATCACTAGTTTTGATCCTGAAAGAGCACAATACATATGTAAAAGTTAATGCACACTTTTTTTGCTTAGGTTTAATAGCTTCCACTGTAAGCATATTGTTTTGAATTGCAGTATAAATTGAACTTGCTAGCTCCTCATTAGGAAAACGCAAACATGGGCTTATATCATCTTTATGAATTAAATGGAGGAACAAATGGTCTTTTAGAGGACAATTACTTTCAAGCCAAGCTAAAAAATTCTGAAAAACTAAACAATCAACTTCTTTATTAATGAGAAAATCAATAATATCTGTCTTTGCTTCTTGCAATTTATGAGAGTCATTTATCCAATGGTAAGTTTCACACTCCAAACAAACTTCTTCAGGTTGTTGTGATTGCTGATGACTTAACTTTTCTTTCTTACTTTTCTTTTCTTTTCCAGGATTGGCTGGTGTTGATGTAATCACAAGTAACTTAAGGGCTGTAACCTCAGCTTGCAATCCATCCAGCTTAAGCTGAGTTTCATATAACTTCTTCTCAGCAACAGCCTTGGCACTATTAGCTTCAAACACCATTTTATGAGCTTCCTCAAACAAACTTGCAGTTAATTCCTCTATTTCAAGATCAACTTCATCTCGAACCTTAGATAAAGCTTCACATTGAACATCACGTGAACGAAGATCTTGTTGAGCACGATCTAATTCACTTTTTAACTTCTCAAATGATTGCCATGAAAGCTCTCCATCAGTTAAAGATGACGAATTAACTCCATTAACAAAACATTCTTTTTGCATAGAAGTTGATCGAACACTTGGAACATAAAGATCAGGGTTCGATAAGTGCATAAGACAACTTCTACTGCGATTGCGACTTGATGATATTGTAGGAAAAACCGAACTGCTATTATTGATTTCAAGAATTTCTGGCATACATTGTGCTACATTGATTTCATTTGATTCCGACATTATACATATATATTAGAAAACTAAAAGATATTGAAGATACATGTATACACACTTCTAGATGTCTTGGTCAGCAATATCCTTAAATATAAATTGCACAATTCAAGTAATGATATTTCAACTTAAATTATGACAGTTTCAGAAATAAATAGGGAGGGGGGGGAGGGAGGATATATAAATATATACATAAATATATATATATATATATATACATATATATATATATATACACATATATATATATATATATATATATATATATATATATATATATATATATATATATACATATATATATATATATATATATATATATATATATATATATACATACATATATATACATATATATATATATTTATATCTATATATATATATATATATATATATATATATATATATATATATATATATATATATATATATATATATATATATATATATATATATACATACATATATATATATATACATATATATATTAGGGTGTCCCACTTTTAAACTGACCAAAATATTTTTGTTAGCACTCATTCTTAATCATCATCATTAGGTTCCAGGACCCACCAAAAAATTTTTTTAGACTTCTATGTACATTGGTTCAGGTAGAAGCAGGTTTCATATGAGAGGTTGCGTGATTATTCATAAATTTTACAGAATTCTTTCAATTTTTAGACATTTTTGGTCTAAAAAAATATTTCAAAACATCAAATGGAGAAAATAATATTATGTTCTAAACTATAATGTAATTTTAATGCATTTAAATGACCTTAAACATGTTTTTTTTAATAAAATTTTAATTTTTAGGCCTGCTGAAAACAAAAAAATACCAATACTCATTATAAAATTGTATCCTATCATATTAAATATTAAAACATCTGCAATTTTACTAATTCATGTTTTTTTTTATTTTCTTTTTTATTTGATGTGACTTGATTGATTTCTATTACATTTGATTTTTCAGAAATATCTAAATTAAAAAAAGTATATAATGGATAGTGATGATGATGGAACCCTCCGCAGATCCTCTAGGACCAGAAAAGGTCAGAGTGCAGCAAGAGAGAGAACTGAGGAGAGTTCCAAAGAGCCTTCCTTATGCCAAAGTCATTCTTCTTTGAGAAATACCTCTCCTAGAACTAGCAGGGACCATCAGCCAGGATCCTCATGTACATCCCAAAGCAGAAGTCTAGCTCCTCAGCGAACCAACAGGAGTAGAAGAACACTCTACTTGCTTCAGCATCCCCTTCATATGTTTGCACCAAACAGGTTATATTTTTTATTTACTTTTAAAAAGTATTAGAAAAAGCTGAGTAAAATTGTTTATCAAAAATAGTTGTATGTAGAAAAACAATGTAAACCTACTTTTAATTTTTTTAGACTACCCACAATGGGAGAAGTTTGTTGTCGAATATATTGGCTAAGATCAAAGAACAATAAACAAAACTTATCCTGTGCACAAATGTCAAGGTCAAGATCTATGGTTTGCAGTGAAGGGGAATGTGAAATTAAAAACAGGGGAATTCACTGGTGTATGTATACTCAGAGAACTGTTAAATCTTTGGAACAGGGGTGGTTTTGATTCAAAATTTCGGTTAACAGAGCAAGTAGTCAAGGAAAAGCTTGTACAATCTTATGACCGCTACCAGAAACTATGCAAAGTCAGAACCCTTTATGAAAATAGAGAGAAACAGGAGCAATTAAATAAAAAAAAACAGGATTTTGTAAATGAGGCAAACTGTACATTTCAAGTTTATAAAACAGATATCTTAAATCTGATCAAAAATGATGAAAATAAAGACAAAGATGCAAAAAGAGAGGACATTGAGTTCCTGAAGAAAGCATTTAGAGGTGAAATGGTAAAGTTTGACAACAGTAAAGACAAATCTTATCATGACAGAATTAAAGATGGAGAAAAAAGAATGTTTGATATGATAGAGAGAATGCATAGAGAAGATGAACGGGAAAAAGAGAGACAGGAAAGGTCAAAGAAGAAAACAATAAAGGAAAAGGAAAGAATGAAAAATTTTGAGATGGAAGTATCATTTTCATCAAGTGGAACAAGTGCAACTGATAATGATAGTGATTTTGAGCCTTCACCAAAAAAACAGAAGATTAGTAAAGATAGAGTTTGCCTGCAGCTTTCAATGAATGACATTCTTGACAAATGGGTTCCATTCTTGACCAGGTATAAGGTAAGCGTTAGAGCAGAAACCTCACTCCTGGGCTCACTTTTCAGTATCGCTGGTGTTGATCTCAATACAGTTCCTGTATCAAAGAGTGGTCTGCATAGAAACAGAAAGATTGTTATTGAAAATGAAGCAGAAATGGTCAGAGAAGAAAATCTAGACAAAGTACGAGATTTAAAGGTTGTCCTTCACTTTGATACAAAACTTGTCAAGCATTATAGAACTGAAAAAAAAATTGTCTGAAACTGTAGAAAGGCTAGCTCTCAGTTTTTCATCACCCCAGGTCAATGAACCCCTAGATTTCTTGCTCGGAGTTTTAGAAATTGAGTCATCTAAAGGACAGGATTAAGCTATTACTATTCAGAACATTGTAGAATACTATGAGCTCACTGACCAAATCATTGGTTGTAGTGCAGATACAACTGCCTCTAACACTGGAAAGTACAATGGGGCTATAAAGTTCCTGGTGGATGATGTGCTTCAACGACCAGTGCTTTGGCTCCTCTGTAGGTACTAAAATATTTATAAAAATCATTTATTTTGTCACATAAATTTACATTGTACAGTGTACAGTTTTTCATATTTAAATTTTTTCAGGCACCACATATCTGAAAGACACATATCACATGCAATGGATTATATTCAAGGAACAACAAAATCGCCATCAAGAGCAATATATAAAGATTTCCAAAATAACTGGCGAGAAATACAAGAAGGAGCTCAAAATATGGATCAATTGCTTTTTTTTAACTATGACAGAGATGAGTTTAAAGTAGGTACTACTTTTCATACAAAAGTAATAGATACTAAGAATTTTTGTGAAACAGCCTTGAAAAGAGATTGTTTTCAAAGAGGAGACTATAAAGCTCTATGTGAACTACTGGTCATTTACTTTGGGGGCCATGTACCTGGTTTCCAATTCAAGCAACCAGGTGCACATCATCATGCCAGATTCATGGCTGACTGCCTATACTTGCTGACCATGCAGCTGACTTCGATGATAAATTCAAAATTGAATAAAAGTGAGAAAGATATGTTGCAAATGTCAACTGACTTTATTGTCACATTTTATGGATCATACTTCCTGAAGTCTCCTATTGCAGCCCAGGCACTATCAAATGATTTGGATGCTTTCAAACTGTCTTTAGAAATGATGTCAAATGAGCTATATAAATCCAAGTATGGTCCCCTGGCAAAAAGCTCCATTCAAGCCTGGTTTGTCATAGTTGGTACCTGACCCCTCAGTTGGTTATTCTTTCAATAGCAAATGGTGATCTAGATTCAAAGGAAAGAACTGAAATAGCTCTAAAGCTGATAAGCTTTGATCCTCCATCACTTGATGAGTTCAGTACAGAACAACCAGATTCACCAACACATATACTTCCCATGTCAGTTTTGTCTGATTTTGTTACAGAGGAGTCCTGGCTGATATTTACTTACTTAGGTATTTCTAGAGAAATGATAAAAACATGGATAGATGATAACTTTAATGTTTCAAATGTTTCATATACAAATTTTCAAAATCAAGTAGCAAACCTTGCAGTGGTCAATGATAGGGCTGAGCGCCACATTCGACTTGTTCAAGATTTTGTGGCTCAAACCCATGATGAAGGATTACTACAAGACACAATGCAAGTTGTAACTAAAAACAGAAAAGAAGTTGGAAAAGATGTGAAAAAAACTGATTTTATGTGATTTTTTAAAGATTTTGACCTTTTTATTGTTGCTATTTTGTGATAAATACTCATTTGTGATTTTTTAAAAAGCTAAAAATTAAGGAAATATTTTTTTTAGATAAAAAATGATTGAAAAATGAAGATGTTTGCGATATTTTTTTCAATAATCACGCAACCTCTCACATGAAACCTGCTTCTACCTGAACCCATGTACTTAGAAGTCTAAAAATTTTTTTGGTGGGTCCTGGGGCCTAATGATGATGATTAAGAATGAGTGCTAATGAAAATATTTTGGTCAGTTTAAAAGTGGAACACCCTAATATATATACATATACATATATATATATATATATATATATATATATATATATATATATATATATATATATATATATACATATACATATATATATACATATATATATATATATATATATATATATATATATAACAATTGTTATTATTTTTTTAAACATCTTCACTTCCAACAAGGCTGCAAGCTACCACTATTAGAGTTGAAGTTACTGGAAGTACTCCCTTGTAGCAGCAGGCTAAGATAGTCAATGTAGCAAGACGCATGTTTTACAATTTAAAAAAATAATAAAAACAATCAGAACATTTTTATTTTTAATATTTTTATTTTATATCTACTATAGCTTGTTTAGATAAGCATATGCTTACTAGTGTTGCTTATCTTAATATCATACAGCTTTTTCTGAAAAAGAAGAAAAAAATGAAGAATAATGAATGAGTGCCCCATGCCAAACCCTCAGTTGATGAAGTGGCGCTCCTTTGCAGCATAAGATTATAAAATAGTCGATGTTTTATGAAAGCCTCTGGCAGCAGGCTATTTCAGTATGACACTTATAGCTGTATATATATATATATATACAGTGTTGGCCATTAAATTAGGACATTCATTATTACTTATTAGAATAAACTTTTAGCTTTTTGTTTTAAATGTAATAATTGCATTAATGTGTGCAACCTCGACATTCTGTTTAGTATTGATAATAATTAATTTATTGATTGTTATGAAATTGTGGTGTTCCATTAAAAGAAACTTTGTATTGTCTATGCTTAGATCTGCTTCTCAGATGAGACAATGCTAGAAGTTTTGGGAGAAAGGACACAGTATGTTAAAAGAAGATCAACAGAAGCATATCATCCAGACTGCATTCAAGAAACTGTCAAACACCCACAGAAGATTATGGTCTGGAGCGTGATATCTATTCATGGGACAGGGCGACTCCACATTGTAGATGGTATAATGAACCAAGAAAAATACAAAAACTTATTAGAGAGAAAGTTATTTACAAAATTAGATGAATGGTATCCAGATGGCAATTGCATATATATGCATGATGGTGCACCTTGTCACATGGCCAAATCCATCACTAAACTTCTTCACAAAAGGAATGTCCCAGCATTAAAATGGCCAGGAAACAGCCCAGATTGTAACCCCATTGAGGAACTGTGGAGAGAGTTAAAGAGGGAAGTAAATAAAACAGTTTCAACTAATAGGGCACAGTTAACTAAGAAGCTAGTTCATGTCTGGCATCATGAGTGTCTCAAGAAACTTGCAGATCAATTTATTCGTGGAATGCCAAAACGTGTAAAAGCGCTCATAGATGCCAGAGGAGGACATACAATATATTAAGTTTTTTTAAACTGGTTTATTATGTGATTTAGGATGCACTCACTATCTCATTATCAACACTGTATATATATATATATATATATATATATATATATATATATATATATATATATATATATATATATATAGATATATATATATATATATATATGGTTTTATAACTGTTACAAGCATATGTTCGTAACGTTAGTGCTACAAAAATATATACACAACAAGTGTCATTTATTGTACCATGGAAAAATTCTTAAAAAGAAAGAACGTTGTTTTTGTGTTTTCACACAAGTTATCCATATATGATAAAGAGCAATGAAAGTTTTTGCTGCTTATAAAAATTGTTTTATACTTTCTTATTGTAATAGAATGCAGGCATTTTAAGAATTATCACAACAATTAAAAATTCCATAATAAAAGTGAATAATATATTAAAGTAATACATTTATATATATACATATATATATATATATATATATATATATATATATATATATATATATATATATATATATATATATATATATATATATAAATATATATATATATATATATATATATAATAATAATAATATATTAAAGTAATACATATATATATATATATGTATATATATATATATTTATATATATATATATATATATATATATATATATATATATATATATATATATATATATATATATATATATATATATATATATATATATATATATATATATACATATATAACATATATAAATAACTACATAAAATAAAAAAAATATCATGCAATAATTTAGAGTGTAATAACTTTATATCAAAATAATTTTATAATTTATCAAATTAATTTAGAGAGTAATAATTTTATATTTTTCAGTTAATCTAATCTAATCAAAAATATTTAAATTTCAATGGACGCTCTTTTTAAATTTTTTTTTTTTTTAAACAGCCATGGTTTTAAAAAAGCATTGCACTTTATTATGCAATTAATTTTTATAAATGACTTGATGTTTTTTATTTTAGTTACAATGGCCTTTATATATATATAAATACACACATGTATATATATATATACATATATATATATATATATATATATATATATATATATATAATTATTTCTCTATAAATCTTGAATCTGTCCTTGTTTGGAATACTAAAAGAATTCTCTTTTAGATAAGGTGCAAAATCACATTGTAAACATAACTGGACCTCCTCCAACTTTATTGCAGCCAACATTCAACAATTATTACATTGTCGTAATGTTGCTTCCTTTTTTTCCTATAAATCTTATAATAGGCGCTGCTTTAAAGAGCTAGCATCTCTTGTGCCATTTAGTTAAATTCATTATTTTGTTATTTATCATTCAATTAAGTTTCATCCTTTTACTGTGACTGTTCCTAAATGCTCCAATAATTCTTATTTGACTAGTTTTTTCCCCTTAAACATTAGTTCTTTGGAATTTATTCCCTTCATCTTGTTTCATGAATCAAACAATTTGCAATCTTTCAAGTAGTTTATTAATTGTTATCTTGTTTTATAAACTTAATCTTTTCTTTTCCAGTATTTTCCAACTCTAATAGTGGTTGCTTGCAACCTTGTTGGAAGTGAAGATGTTTAACATATATATATATATATATATATATATATATATATATATATATATATATATATATATATATATATATATATATATATATATATATATATATATATATACATATATTTTACAGATATCTTATCTGTAAAATTTTGATGTTTACAATAAATCATATTCTTCAATTACATATACCCCTGCCACAACTAAAACTTTCTGTGTCATTACAACTTTCATTTACATTTTGTTTTGTATTATTTGATCACTTAATTCAAACAATTTTAATGATTATTTGATTAAAGGAATGAAGTAATACATAATAACGCAATGTTCATGCATCATTAGAGAGCTTTGGTTGAGGTAGGAGTATATTTAGCTGTAGAATATGATTTGCAGTAATAATAATCTTACATTATTCACTAAAAAGATTGCAAATCTAATATAAAAGATACATAAGACATTAATATACACTTAGCGATATGCAGTCTCCGCCTTCTGTGTCATAAATACTGTTGAGCACTTTTTATTTATTATTTTTAGTTATTTGTAAAATATCTCATCATAGCAAATATATCTAAAAAGTATAGATAATTTCTCAGTTTATAAAAAACATTACAAAGAAATAAAAAGCGACTAAAACGTTACAACTGATTTGATTTAAACTACCATTATTGAAAATCTTTGCTTTAATTGAAGTATTTTAGGTTATAATTGGTTATAAATTCAAATTATAAATATATTTTTTGCTGCTATTATAATTTTAATGGATTGTTTTTTTGCCTTTAAAGCAAGATATATGAATCAAGAAAAAAGATATTTTCCATTCTCGGTTATGCAATTTTCGGAAGTTTTGGAAAAAACTTACGGTTTTTAATAAGCAATTTAATAAGTTTGAAAGATTGATTTGCCGTTTTATTTTCGTACTTTCCTGATGAATTTTATTAGGCCGTGGTTATTTTTCCGGCACTTGATCTTAATGTAAAATGGCTATTCATTCGACGCACATGCGCGTACAAATATTTTTTTCCATAATTATTTTCGTTGCAGTCCATAATTATTTTCGTCGCGTCCACAATTTTTTTCACAATTACGAAATATATAATGGCAAACGAAAACAATACAAACATCAGTAATTCGAATATCGAAACAGAAGAACAAACAAAAAACAAAATTGCAACCGAAGAAAATATTTCTACAATAAAAAGAATGATCAATAGCAACGAATCAAGTCGATCTATTGCAAATGCAACAGGTCTTTCAATTAGGACGATTCAAAACTGGATACAAAAACTTGAACAAGATCAAAATACAGTGCCTAAAAA
Organism: Hydra vulgaris; assembly: GCF_038396675.1. NCBI lineage: Eukaryota > Metazoa > Cnidaria > Hydrozoa > Anthoathecata > Hydridae > Hydra > Hydra vulgaris. Next base: position 32,006,446 of record NC_088924.1, on the reverse strand, counting down.
GCGTGGCAAAGCGGCACGAGATAATATTGAAAGAAAGAGAGAAATTGAATTATTAATTAATGCAAATAACGCATTAACTACTGAGAGGAAGGAATGTTAGCTAAATATGCGCCATTTCAGTTACACATTATTAGTATTGGTTTTAAAATAAAGTTAACACGCCAAAAAAAGAAATATAAAAAAAATTTTAAAGCTATAAAAAACAAAGAATTTTTTAAAATGCAACTGTCGCAAGCTCCACCCAAAAAAAAAAAATCAGCAGATGCAGATGAATTTTTCACTTTAAATAACAGTCAGGAGCTACTGAATCAAATTGATCAATTAACTTCTGAAAATAAAACAAATATGGAGCAAATAGAAAAATTTAAAATGCAAGGTAGGTAGGTGCCCATTCTGTTCCTATCTTCAGAAGTTATTTATACCTATGCAATACCTTCGCTCAGGTTAAAGAATGGAATACTAGTCTTGCATCAAATGTATGTAAAAATCTAGTTTTTATATATTAACTTGTGATCAGAGCAACTGGTATGTTGGTTGGGTATGATCTTGTATGTTTGTGTATTTAATTTAAAAAATGTATTGTCCTTCATTATTGTAACATTTTTTTATAGATATATTACATATCCATTCGATGTTTATCACCAGAAGTTAGTTCTACCTTTGCAGTACCTCTGCTCTACATACCTCCTCGCTGGTTAAAGAATGGAATATAAATCTCATATCAAGTTGGTGTAAAAATTTAGTTCAATAAATTAAGAATTTGTAAACGTTATCAAAATTTTGAGTGGAGCAATTGTTTTTCTGGTTTAGCATGAGTATGAATCTGATATCAATTGGATGTACAAAGATAGTTTACTACTTAAAGAACCTATCAGTAAATCAACTGATTATAAAACAGTTTTTAATGGGAATAAAAACAAATTTTCAAAAGATTTCAATTAGCTATTTGTATATTCAAACACTTTATTTACTGAGAGAAGAGACTATAGATTCAAGTGCTATAAAATAATTCTACTACCAAAAGCGAGGTTAATTCAAAAACTTAAACTCAAATTTGGTCATGAACTATTTTATTAGACTTGGTGAGTGTTTATTTATTAACAACTTAACACCATATTATTAGAACTGTATGCACAGAAAAAAATAAATGCTTAAGCTTTAAATGTTTTGACTAAATATTCCAAAATCGAAATCTGGCTTTATTTTGCAATGCAATGAATTTATTGGCTTAGGAAAATAAGTTTCTAAAACAAGAACTCCTAGGTTTAAAAATGTATTCTTTTAACAGCTAATCCCCCTTTTAACTACACTTTTCATAACTTTGCGAAAAGTGCGGTTTGCTTTCAGACCTCAATAAAGTCTGTTTTAGCTATCCTTAAACAATTAAGTAAGGTTTTTTTGTTTTTATAATGGTCAAACAATGGGTATATTTGAGAATGACTATCAGAAATAAATTTTTCTGATTTTTTTTTGATAAAAAGTAACATCAAATTACTTGAATTCAGCCAACTTCATCATTTGTCGCGTTTTTTTTAAACTTAAAGAAGTTTTTTTACTAATGCATTAAATGTCGTAAGATGAAACATTTTATTGGTGTTTTTATTCTTTTTACAAAACAAAATTATCTTTAATATTTTAAAAGTTATAGAAGTTTTAGTAACACCCCTTAAGTCAATATTTTCAAAAAATAACAAGAAGCCGTTAAGCTCGGTTTGAAACAGCCGTGATTAAACTAAAACTACAAGTAATTGATTCAAACTTTTTACAGTCGCGTATGAAAGGCGTCAGAGCAAAATTGAGATCAATTGCAGATGGTGGTGTTTTTTCATATAAAAAATAATATATTTTTATTAAAAGATAAATGCTTTATTTAAAAAAAATATAATAGTGTTTTTTTTTATTTTTATTTATAAATAAGTTATTGACGTTTTTATTTTGTCCGATAACTTCCGCATCACCCGTTATTTTTGAACTTTTATTACCAAAATGTTTTTTGATTTATTTTATCTTCATAAAACTTTTTTTTTTTTTACTTTTCACCGTTAAACAAACACTTCCTCCATTTACGAAGTCATTGCAAAAATGACATAAGTTTTATGGAATTCCCTTTCTGTATAATTAATTTAAGATCTGGTGTAAAAAATAGAACAAAATTTTATTTTATTTATCCAGTGAAGGTGAAGTTGCATCTAAATATTAATATAATAGTTTCATTTTCATTTTACTTAGATAATATCAGATTATAATATTTCTTTAAAATCAAAATAAAAAATATATTACAAATATAATTTTTAGATAATTAATTCAAATATGAGCGATAACAAAAGAAGGAAAAATCGTTTAAACGAAAATTAAAAAAAAGAGTTTATGTTCACTGTAGTTAAAAATCGAAATGATGACTCTTTGGTTAAATGCACAATTCAAAGAGTCATCATTTCGATTTGAATTGAATACTCCTATTGCATTTCAACCCATGAAATGCAATAGTAAATTTTCAATTGCAATTCATGGGCATAATGCAATAACGGCACACATTGAAACTAAAGTACATAAATCGTCTCATGACCTATCAGCGCCAACATCCGAGCTGACAATATTTTACAAAGGGAATACTTTTGGAACTAATAAAAAAAAATTGGCAGTTAGAGAGTACTTTCGCTTTTCACACAATAATCCATAATCAAAATTTTCGCAGTATGGACTGCAATACTAATTTAATAAAAATATTGTGTGACGAAAAATTTTCTTGTGTGCGAGCAAAATATGAGTCTATCGTAACCAGTGTATTTAATGAATACTGCAAAAAAATGCTATCAGTAAATCTGGATTCTGTATCATATTTATCTATTTTACCAGACGCATTGAATCACAATGAAATAAAACTTTATCCAATTATAGTAAGGTATTTCGATAATAAGAACGGTATTCAAGTTAAGATTTTAAATTTTGAATCAAGGGGAAACATCAGACATTTTGTCTAATCACTTATTTTGAGTTATAACAGACAACAATTTGAATAAGAAAATTTTGGCGCTCTCAGCTGATAACACCAATACTAATTTTGGAGGGCGCACCCGTAACGGTGTCAGTAATGTGTATACAAAATTACAAGATCTTCTGAAATAAAATTATTTGGGAATTGGTTGTAATGCTCACATTACATTAAATGCCATCAATACCCAGCTAGCACACATACATTGATAAAACGTTAGAACAATGTTGTGCATTGCGTTGGCCCAACATCGACCGCCAACGTTGTTTTTATATCATTTTGGTTACAAATGCGACGTCGCCAACAACCAAAAAACAACGTTGGTTCAATGTTGTTTTTTAAGTCGGCATTGCGTAATGTTTTACTTTGATTCAACGTTGTACTTTACGTTGGCACAACGGTGTATTTTACGTTGGCAAAGCGTTGTATTTTACGTTGGTAAAACGTTGTATTTTACGTTGGTAAAACGTTGTATTTTAAGTTGATTCAACGTTACATTTTACGTTTTCTCTACTTTATATTTACCTTTTATCGGAACCGAATTTATTTTTTTTCATGTTATGCATATACATTTAAACTTAAAATATTAGGTATTTATACGCGTGTATAATCGTATATATATGTATAAATGCATTTATATAAAAGCATTTCCGCCATTTTGATGCTGAGTTAACAATTTTACTACATATAATTATACTTATTATTTTGCATCTGATTAAAGAGACATTATTTATTTTTGTTTTGCTTGTGGCTTGATATTTCATTACATAAAAAAGAGAAAAATATATAAGCAAATATATTTCCATGATGAACTGAAATATCTAAATGAAAAATAATTCTCATAAATTATACAAATGTATATTTGTATATCCGCCTTTTCTCTATGCAAACGTAACGTTAATCCACTGTATAAAATCCAACGTTGTTCCAATGTATGTATATACATCAAATCAACGACGGGTGAATAACATTGGATCAGCGTTGGGTTTAGATCATAAAAAAAAACAACTTTTTGCGATGTTTTTACATACATTAATTCAGCTTTGGTTTATACACATTAAATCAACGTCGGTTTAATAACATTGGATCAACGTTGGGTTTACATCGTAAAAACAATCAATTTTTTGCGATGTTTTTACAAACGTTGAACCAATGTAAATGAGCCAGCTGTTTTTAGTTCCATCGGTATTAATTTCATCATTAAACAAATGACATTGGATCAACGTTGGTTTTGCATTGGAAAAAACAGCCGACGTTTACGATGGTTTTACATACGTTGGCCCAACGTAAGTGTGCTAGCTGGGTAAGTATGGAAAATTTGCAGTGTTATGGAACCGAAAAATTTAAAGAATTATATTTTCACTTTCAAATATTTTCACAACTTAACCAAAACAAACGCAAAAATCAAAACAAAAACGTCTTAAAATACGCGAAGTATGAAAGGCATTATACACACAATTTATATATGCAAATTCATAGTACTAAATTTTCAAGAAAACATAAATAAATAACTGTTTTAAAATGAGGAAAGGCTGTAGTTGCCATTTACACCTGGAATCTTTCAAAAAACACTTTTCTATATAAATCAACGTAGAAGTTTTTAAACGCTGAGAAGTAAAATATTTTGTATGAATGTTCAAAAGACTCCACATTCCATTAGATTCCTCATCCCTTTTTTAATATATACGGAAAATTTTATAAAAATTGGATATTTTTTAGTACTAAGGAAACCTTACCTCCAAAAGCTTCGTTCTAAAAAAACGTTCCCGCTTTAGGTTTTTTTCTCAAAAGTGGTCTCAGAATTTGGATAATATTTAAATAAATACTTTCTATATATGGCTGGAAAGAGGTTAAGTAACACTAACTGATAAAAAAACCTCAAGGTGCTTGCTTAACTATACAAAAAAAGATAAGAGAGTAAAGTTTATGAAAATTACGTGTTTTTCGTCAAACGTCAAATGTTTTTCGTTGAGCCGTGGAATCGCTATTTGAGTAGTTACCACCGCTATTATGAAGTTTACTGTTCTGAAAAAATTTGTTGTTGATCAGATGTAAAATTTAGATTAAAGGAATGTTGATCACTTTTTAAATCTATTTGTCCCTGTGCTAAAACTTATTTTATAAGTGCATGCCAAATTTCATTGAAAAAAATGGTGTAGCAGACACCTTATTATTTGTAGAATAAAGGTAGGCAGAGGGGGCTAACAACGATCTTTTTAAAAAATCGTTGTTAAAAGATCTTTTTAAAAGATCGTTGTTAGCCCACATAAATAAATATATATTTAATATATTTTGGTGTTGAAAGAAAAATTAAAACAAGGCCAAGATTTAAACATCTCAATGAGACAAATGCCTGCAAAGAAAAGATAATTCAAAGTTTGTGAAGTAAATTAAAAGTCCAACGTCTAAACTTAGAGCTGAATAAGCTTCAAATTTTTGTTTGAAAAAAGAGCTGCAATTCACCCAAACAAAGCTGTCTACTGAAGAAGTTATCTTACGTCAACAACTTTCTGACAAGAATGCAGAGATTAGTGTCCTGCAAAATGATATACTTATCTTACAGGAAAACATAGAGCAAATACAGCAGAAAGTACAAAGCACCAGATGTAAAAAAGTCTACTCATTTGATATTAGGGCACTTACAGGGTTCCCACTCCTCCTTAAAAACCTTAAATATACTTAAAAAAACTCCTTAAAAGTCCTAAAATAACCTTAAAAAAAAGTTAAAATATAACTGCTCTCCTTAATTTCTCCTTACTTTCTTTTTTTTTATCATCTAAGAAATTTTATTAAAGCAAATGAATTATACTTATCTATAGAGAAGCATAGTTACATCTTTGATAAGTTAAAATCCTATACTTTTGTTTTATATATATACATGTATATATATATATATATATATATATATATATATATATATATATATATATATATATAAGGTAAGTGTGGGTATTAAGGCCCGGCGGGTAATAGGCCCACTAATCCAAACTTAGGGAAAAAATAAATTGTGAAACTTTTTTTCGACATTAAAATATTAGAGTTATCTGGTTTTATCACTGGCAGCAAAAAAAAATCAGCATTTCTTTACATTTTCATTTTTTTAGGTGGGCCTTAATACCCATACTTACCTTATATATATATATATATATATATATATATATATATATATATATATATATATATATATATATATATATATATATATATATACATATATACACACACATATATATCATATATCAGCCCTCTGAGTATTAGAGTAAGTTTTTTAATGTATTTTTTTGGCTTTTTGTGTTTAACTTTCACTTTCTTTAAATAATTTTATTTTGTTTTCTAAACAAGTGAACACCATGCTATAAGGGATAAGTATTTATTAACCCTCTTTTTTAATTAAAGCTATATATATATATATATATATATATATATATATATATATATATATATTATTTTGCAATAATCAAAATTTTATTGTGCTTTTTTGAAATTTGAATCGTGCAAATTTGATTTTTTAACTATAACTTTAATTAAATAAAACTAAATATTAAATAATCACCTAAGTACCTTAGATGTATAAATGTATTGATGGAAAAACTTGATTTATCAAATTGTGCAAAAAATCTGTTTCAGCAGAGTAAAATATTTTTTACGGTTAAACAACACTTACGGAGTGCAAAACTTATTAAGAGTTTTAAAAAACCATATTGGCAACTCTAGGAAATTTCTATACTATAATTTTACACTTTGCAACACATCTTGAATAAAGTGTTTAATATTCCTAATAAGTTCAAAAAAATTATATATTCAAATGTGTAATTATATGAAATAATATGATGTAAAGCGATTGCCTAAAGAGGGTTATGTTTTTGTGTTCAAAGAAATTTTGCAATCAGTACCACAAAAGTCTACCTCATCAAAGCAATGTATCATTTCAGATATGCTTCAGAAGGAAGCAGTTTTGAAAGCAGAATTTATTTGATATTTAAATATTGTTCAAAGCAAATACTCTTTTAGATCAAGTGAGAATAAGTCTAAACAATTTGCTTTGATGTTTCCAGATAGCAAAATTGCCAGCGACTTTTTATGTGGTCGAACAAAATCTGGCTGTATTGTAACTCATGGTCTTGCCCCTTATTTAAAAAAAATTCCGATGAAAGATCTTACCCTGCTGGATAACTTTGTATGTCTTTTTGATAAGTCTTATAATAAAGTTGTAAAGGTCAAATGGACTTACATGTGCGCTATTGGAATGAAGAGAGGAATACTGTTTGTACAAGATATTATAGTTCAGAGTTCATGGGAAAAGCTGCAGCCCCAGATATTCTAAATATGTTTAAATCCTGCATGACTGGTTTAAATGCTGAAAAAATGTTTCAAGTTTCTATGGATATCTCTAATGTAAATAAACTATTTTTGGAAATGCTCAACAAAGAATGTCATAACAATGAATTAAATACACTCATTGATATTGCCTGTGGTTTACATACTATCAATGGATCCTTACAAACTGGTGCTAAAGTTACAGATTGGAACTTAAAGAAGTTAATGTCTTCAATGTACTAAATGTCTTCAATGTACCAAAGTCCATCAAGAGCAAGTGATTATGAAAGAATAGCTGAGGCAACATATTTTCCTTACATATTTTGTGGCACTCGGCGGGCTAAAAATCAAAGTGTTGCCAAGAAAGCAATAGATGTTCGGTCAAAAGTAGTCTTGGTGACTACTGGAAGTCTTTACCAAAGAGTAAGCAACCTGGACTTGGTAAATCACGGCAAAACACCAACTTTGAACATTTAAGTACTCAAACAAATAAAGTTTTAGTTCCTTTAAAGTTGAAGTTTTTTGAAGAAATTAGTGGCAGTCTAAATACATTCCTTGGTAGGTGATATTTGATCCAGATGCAATTTTATTGCTTTTTATGTAATATATTTTGTTTTATTAGAAAAGTATAGAAATATTCTGAGATATTCTTTTCATATTATTTTTAAAATTTTGAGAAAAAATCACAAAATGTTATTTTCAATCTTGCATTTTTTTTTTCTTCCAGTTTCTTTTCAAACTGATAAACCAATGGCTCCTTGTGGTGACTCTTGAAGAACTATTACGCAACTTTTATGCGAAGTTCATTTGGTTAGATGTTTCTTTTAAATGACAAAACTACAACGTCTTTGTTAAAAATAGATTTGTTTAATTACACAAACTGGCTTTCAACCAGCAAGATTTGTGTTAGTTTTTCATCGAAGGATTATCTGCAGCAACTCAAGAGTAAGACAAAGATAACTGATGTTCAAATGGACAAGTTTAAAAAGGAAATATGTAATTTTGGTTTCTCAATGTGAACTCATATTATTGGGAAAAGCCCTTTGTCTTCACTGGTTGCTTGCTGTCTGGTGTGTATTTCTCCATCGTTTGTGGTTGAATATCACAGAAAAGTGTGATTATTTTTTTGACAAACTGTTGATGAAGCTTGTTACTTTTAAGAAAATTAGAGCTTCTGTTGGTGATTTAGCTAAGAAAGAATATTCCAGGTTCTGTAAAAGTGTGGTCGTTGATAACAAAAGTATTTTTGACTTTTGATAAAGGCATGGATTGTTTGGACTACTTTTTGTGGGAATAGACCGATTTAAAGATGTATGCAAATCTACAGCATATTTTCAAATTGTCCTCATTTTATCGCATGGACAAGCGATAAAATGGTTCAAATTAAACGTGGTTTTAACAGCAACAAAAGTCTGAAAGATGACAATATGTCCAAGATTACCTCACATTTCATGGGTTCATGGCTCATGAAGTTGAAATAACAAAAGATTTATTAGATTACTGCAAACAAAGAAAGAAGTATTTTGATGATCAATGTTCAAAAGCCCTGTCTATAGAAAAAAATTGAAAATGGAAGCAAAAGGAAAAGTTATGGAAGATATTGAAATTGTCAATACTTAAATTTGACAGAAATTATCTATAATTGAGAATTTAAAGAAGTCATCTGATGAAACTGGATTCCGTGCTGAAAAAAGAATAGCCTTTGGTTTATGCCTTGAATATAAATGTTTTTTTAGTTTATATCACTAAATGTAATGTCATTATTTAATGATTCTTTTTCCATTTAGATGACATTAAAGCTTATATATCATAATCTAATGCATTAAAAAGAGCCATTTACAAAAAACAATGCGTGATGTCCATGGCCAATCTCTCCCAGTTTCCTTCAACATCCAATTTCCCTTTCTCCCACCGTATTGGCGCTGGATCTATTGACTGACATGGTTCGCAACTTTTTATCACATTTTGGACATCATTTTCAGTAGTAGTTGGAATTGTTTTACGAACAAAGTTTAACGTTCGATTTACTCCAAAATGTCCATTTCTTTGGTGTATATCGGAAATATATTCAGCCTTTGTAGCTGCGATTCGCATGCAACTATTCCGACACTCTGGCACAGTCAGTTTGTTGAGCCATCTGCTGCGAACTCTTGTTAATGCGTCAGCCAAATTATCTTTAGAAGAAATGAGTTTCACCTCAACGCTAACATTGTATTCTTCAATTAGCTGTTGCAACACGCTCAGTCTTCTTCGAATCAGCATTTCCCCCGTCGCTTTTGATCTCAACCTTAATTTTTCTGTAAGGGCATTAGAAACCCAGTGGAATACTGTCACGGAATCGATAAAACAGTCACTTTCTTCAGCTTCCACATCATATTCATATTCAGCCATATTCATTCCACGTATCACAGCGTCTAATTCTGCCATGTTTATATGAATATCAGACGTTTCTTTTCGCAGCCATGTTGCATCCTTCACAGTAGTTTCCCAAACTTGAATAAGAGCACCAATCGCTAAAGAACTGGCATCAACCCATACTTTTTCCTCATCACCACACACAGCCCAATCACCACAAGCAGGCTCGCAACGTTCCACCTTAGCAAATACTTCTTTAAGCACTCACTTAACGTTCTCATCACAAATTTCATCGTCCCAACCCTTCGTCAGACTGACAGCTTTCCTCTTCAAGAGACTACAAATTACTCGCAGCCAACCACACACGGGTAAATGTCCTATCAACTGTCCACAGATTGAAAACACAACTCTCCTGGTTAACTTTTGCGAGATAGCATCAACTCGATTCCCTCTGGACCACATCAGTTTGTTACCAACCTTGCGCACACACAATCCTAACACACGAACTCCATTATCACCAATCTGCTCACCTTCTTTACTTTCTAAACCATATTTTCAAAAATGCCTCTTGACATAACCAAGACTCACCACACTTTCGTCTACGAAAATGTCGTCTACATAAGCGGACGTTCCACTCTTCACTAATTCGTCTTGATCAATGACGGCACTAAAAACGGATTTCATGATCATTGGCGCAACATTCAATCCAAAACCAAGTCGTGTCAAACAATACCTTTTATTTCGAAACACCACTGTTTAGAAGGGCCAAAGAGATTTATCAGTTTTTAGTTGAAGATAAGCCTTGCGTAAATCAATAATTGCTGGTTTGTTACCCATTCTTCTCCATTCTCTAAGCTTTTCGACACACACATCTGCATATCTCGTGTATGTCTCAATGAAATCGTTAGCTTCTCTCCAGTCCAGAACAGGTAGGATTTTGTTGTCTTTGTTTCTCTGAATGACAGCCATTAAAGGAATCTGCCCTTTGGGCGGCCCCAATTCATTTTCGTCATACACTAACAGCCACTTCCGATCAATCCAATCCTGTAGTTCGTTTTCATAGTCTGCTCTAGCGTATTGTGGAATTCCGTACTGTGCCACTTTATTATGCAATCGGTTGGGGCTTTCTTCATCTCTTTATTTCCATTCGACTCTCCATTCAACACCATTAAAAACTGCTTCATGATCTTTCTTTTTTATTTCGATTTTCTAAAGGTAAGGATCCCACTTCTCGTTTATCCCATTTGGGCAATTGGGTCAAAACCTATAAAAGTTTTGTTAAAACCGTAAAAACTTGAATTACAGAAAAAGAGCTTTTTTAAACTGTCAGAGTGAAAAAATTCATTTATATTTATAAATACCAAGAAAGTATGTATAAAATCTTAGGATTTGTTTCCCCATTCAGTGCAATTGGGCCAAGAACAATCAAAGCTCTGTAAAAATAAATAAAAATTAATTTTAGTTAAAAAAAGAGAGCTTTTTCAAACTGTCAGAATGAACAAATTCATTTTATTTTTAAATATTAGGATAATATGTAAAAATACACAGGGCCCGTTTCCCCATTTTGGGGCAAATTGGGCGAAGAGTACAAAAAGCTCTTTTTAAACGATAAAAATTGATTTTATTTAAACAAAAAGAGATTTTTCCAATTGTCCGAGTGAACAAATTGATTAACATTTATAAATATCAAAAAAATATGAAAAAATTTCAGGTCTTTATTCCCTGAATTGGAGCGATTGGGCCAGGAACAGTTAAAGCTCTGTAAAAATAATAAAAATTAACTTAAAAAACAAGTGCTTTTTCATATTGTCAGAGTAAACAAGTTCATACACATTTATAAAAATCCAAAATATATGTGAAAACCCCAGTGCTCGTTTGCCCCATTTGGGGCAATCGGGTCAAAGGCAATGTATTGTAAGAGTAAACAAATTCATATACATTTATAGAAATCTAAACTTTCCGGAAAGAATAGACTTGAAATGAAAACCATAGAAATGCAATGCCTTGCTTTGTCCAACCACTGTCTGAAACACTCCATATACTTTTTTCTTGGGCATTTTCAATTTGAAAAATCTAGAGAGACTTAGTAGTTTTTCCTTTAAATATGAAATGTGGTGAAAGAGAGTTAACCATTGCATTGACACAAGTTAGTACTCTAATTATTTCCCGGTTACCTGATTGACGACAATGTAAAAACTTAACTCCTTTTTTAGCAACTATTTTTCCAGGACAATAATCAAACTGCGTCCCAGTCTCATCCATCAAACTGCGTCCCAGTCTCATCCATATTCCAAACGTTTTGCGGTTTCTAAAATAGGTTGTTTTCCGTAAACACATTTTTAAGAATGGAAAAATATTTCGACATTAAACAAACATTCATACACTGATGTCTAATAGCTGCTGTACCTTCTGGCTGACGTAAGGTTAAATCATTGTTTCTTCTGCAAATCCCATGTCACCATTTTTCTGTAGGAGTTCCATTCTTAAGTGATTTTTCATGTTTTAAAGCAAAATTTTCAGCATATTTCAGAAATTGCAATCGACTAAATCCGATTCCTAACGTTGCACTATTACGTACTATATACGCAAAATCAATTTCTTTTCTTCTTAATCTCATTCTTTTCTTCTTATTTCTAAAATAGTTGTATATATATGTTTGGCTTCTATTTCCGTTACTCCAGAAAGTCAAACTTGTAACAAACATTTTGGAATGTCAAAAACTTTATATGCTGCTTGATCTGAAACTCCATTTTTAACAGCTTTAATTGCTGATGACATTGATTCATCATTCCATAAACGGTGTTTTCCGCGTTTGCTTCTCTGTTTTTCGATTTTCGTTGAATTTTCGATTTTTTTAGTTTTTAAAGTAAATTGAAAAAAACACCATGAAAATGTAATTATAAAATGGTTGAGACTGTCTAAAAATAAATGCCTATGTTTCTATAATTATATCACATACATGTACTCTTACATTACAATCATATACATGTACTTTTATGCACATGGTAAATACACACATAATTTAAATGGTTTACACATAAAGTCCTCTATGGTTTTCTATTATATCATTTTTGGTAAAATAGCATTTTAGAAAATTTGAAGCAAATTTTCAATACTGGACGTCCTTTCTACAAATTTATTAACATTAGCATTTTTAGAGAATTTTTATAATGACACTGTCACTGGAATGACAGCAAGGTTTTACAAAGACTTTCTACCCTATCCACATTGTTATCTTATATATGTAACTAATAAGCAAAATTAAAAAGCAAAACAAATAAATAAGGCCAAGGTTAAGCCATTTGAACTGAGGTTAAAAACTAATCTAATGTTATTAAAACATGTTATTTACTTAAAGTCAAATATGTTGTTGAGCAGCATAATGTAGCAACAAGTATTGTGAACATACTGGTTCCATTACCCAACAGTATATGACCCAACAAACTTGAAACGTACGCTTGAGTATATATATATATATATCTATATATATATATATATATATATATATATATATATATATATATACATTATATATATATATATATATATATATATATACATTATATATATATATATATATATGCGTAAAAAATATTTCTAGTGTGTGTATATATATATATATATATATATATATATATATATATATATATATATATATATATATATATATATATATATATATATATAGTATTAGTATTAAGAATTGCTGTAACTGGTGTGAGCCAGTGAGTGTGGTACTAACACGCTATAACGATTTGCTTGATTGCTGCTCATCCAGCAATCAAGACCTGCTTTAATACTGTTAACTGATTGTGCTTTAACCAACTCGCTTGGCAAGCTATTCCACAAATTAGCCGATCTATTAAATTAATAGTTTTCACGACAGGCTTGCTTAGTGAATTTTTTGACTTATTTAAAGCTGTGACCTCTCGTTTGACTTTGTTGAATACTAATTTTTTTTTATTGTTTCCAAATCGTTAAGGTGGCTACCCACTATTTAAATAAAATCTTTAAATGAACCTTTTTATTCCCCCATATTTAAACATTTAAATTGCATTGGAATCAAATAAGACAAAAAAATACAAAATATTTATAATTTTAATATTACATTATTAATTATGCACATAATTAACTCAAAAATAGCATATTTTCTAACAGGGATAACTAGTTGCAGAGTTTTCTAAATTAAGTGAAACTTTTCAAAAACCTTGCTTCTCATATGAACTGTGTGCTGAGTCAAAAATGAAACTGATATTTTTATTTATTTCTCTGAATTTTACAATTTAGTATAAATCCCTAAAAAATGGCCCCATTGACCGAAATTTTAATTTGAATGGGATACCATAGTATATATAATTTTGACTCAGCACATTCATCTAACTAAGTTTTATCTCTGTTTTATCATTTTAAAGAAAAATATTAAACAAAACCATAAATATCTTTGTTAGAAGGTAGAAAATCTTTAAATGGAGAAAAACGCATTAGAAAAAATTCATTTAGCTTGGGAATAACTTAACAGTGTGGATAAGAACTTGGTTAAGGTACAATAAAAATATAGAGAAAAAGTGCATATTAGTTCTGGAGAAAAAAGTTTCAACTGTCACTATAGCTGTTGCTAAGGAACTTTTGGATGTTTACCCCTTTTTAAGCAACAAAATTAGAGCAAACTTATAAATTTTTCTTCCATTGATATATATTTTATTGTTTATAAAGGTTAAAACTTCTAAAAAATAGAAAGAAAATTTTTTTTTTAGACTTTTAATAGTGGGTAGCCACCTTAAAACCGTTGAAGAATTTAAAAAGTTGAATCATATCTCCTCGTTGCCTCCTTTTTGTCAAGGTAGTCAAGCCGCTAAAGAGCTTTTAGACTATAACCATAGTTGATTATTTTAAATGATGGCATTAATCGAGTTGCACGATGTTGGACTCTTTCTAATAACACAATTTCTCCCTTTCGAATAGGTGACCAAACTTGTACTGTAAACTCTAACAGTGACCGCGCAAAAGAAACATAAAGTATTCTCAGCAGTTTAATATCTAAGCAAACGAAGCATTTTCTAATCCGACCCAACATTTGGTTGGCTTTGCCTAGAGTTTCACGCAAATCGTTTATAAATAGTACAAACAAGAGTGTTCCATATATATATATATATATATATATATATATATATATATATATATATATATATATATATATATATATATATATATATATATATATATATATATATATATATATATATATATATATATATATATGTATATATATATATATATATATATATGGAACACTTGTTTGTACTACTTATAAACGATTTCCCTGAAACTCTAGGCATATATATATATATATATATATATATATATATATATATATATATATATATATATATATATATATATATATATATATATATATATATATATATATATATATATATATATATATATATATATATATATATATATATATATATATACACACACAGAGAAACATTTTTTTAAGATAGCATTAAAATTATTCCCGAAAAAGTTGCCGAAAAATTCGCCACTATTTATATTCTGAACTTGTCAAACGAAAAAAGTCACGTGGCTGAAGTGCCTAATAATAACAACAACTGCGTGGTTTTACTGAAAATGCCTTTGCGAAAGTGAAGAATGCTTGGTTAGTCACAAATTAAACAAATGTTACGAAAATTAAAACAATGTTACGAAAAAGACAATAAAAAACATGGATATATCATACGGATAAAAACATTGGATATATCATACGCAATCAACAAGAGCAGACGTGTGAACTGAAGAAGTTTAATATAGAAAAATAAAGAATAATAGTTTTTTATTTTATTAGTTATTATAATTAAAATAAAAATAAAAAAGAAGACTGAATAAAAATATCACATTATCAAGATAACATAATAATATGGATTTAGAAAGTATTGAGAAATTTGTTGCAGATTTACTTGAAAAACAAAGCAATGCAAACTTAGATGAAACCAAAAAACTTTTGAAAAAACAAGAGAAAAGCTTTGCGTCTTTAACATCTGCGAACTTGAAAATGTTCACTGAGAGACTTGACAAGTACGAAAAAGAAAATATAAAGAACCTAATAAAAATAAATAAATTCGAAAATGATTTAGAACAAACAAATAAAAAAGTCGTCTCCTTAGAAAATGATTTACTTGAAATGAAAAAATTTATTCAAACCAATGACGATATTGCTTCAGAAAAATTTGAACTTGTGAAATCAAAAACAAAAGAGATAAGTTCAAAGCTAAAAGACAACAGCGAGATATTGAAACTAAAAAGTAAGCTTAGAGAAATAGAAGATAGATCCAGAAGAAACAATCTGAGAGTCGATGGTTTAAAGGAAAGCAAAAATGAAAGTTGGAGTGATAGTGAGGCTAAAGTGTTAAAATTATTTGAAGAAACTCTTGGGTTAAAAGATATAAAAATAGAAAGGGCACATAGAACTGGTTCTAGAGACAATAAAAAAGTCAGATCCATAGTTTTGAAATTGCTCAATTATAAAGACAAGGTAAACATTCTAAAAAACTATCGGAAATTGAAAGGGGAAAATATTTATATCAATGAGGATTATTGCGCGGAGACGATGCTAATTAGAAAAGAATTACGGGCGGGCATGAAAAAAGCACGAGAAGCTGGAATGTTTGCGTATATTTCATACGACAAGTTGGTGGTTCGCGAATGGTCTCGAAAAGCAACGTAAATATTTTATATTTCTTTTAACGATACTTTATTTTTTTATTTTTTTTAGTTTTTCAAATTTTAATTTAACTTTTAGAAATGGAGAATAATCTCTCTTCTAATATTAATGCTAAAAATATTGTTTTTAGCGATAATAACTCTGATAATCATACTGAAACCTTATTAGAAAGTGAGTACTATTTAATACCTGAATCTACTCAATATCTCTGTGAGAATAAGAATAAATTTTCAATATTGCATATTAATATTCGAAGTATGAATAAAAACGTCGAGAACTTTAAGTGTTTATTGGGAGAACTTAATCATGATTTTAAAATAATTTGTTTCACAGAAACTTGGCTTAAAAGCAATGAAACAAATTCTAATTTTGAGTTAAGAAACTATACATCAGTTCATCAAATGCGCGATATTTGCGTTGGTGGTGGTATAAGCATATACGTTCACAATTCTATTGATTTTATTCAGCGTAAAGATCTTAATGTAAACAATACAGATTGTGAGGCATTATGCGTTGAGATAATAAATAAATTAGCTAATAATTTTATAATCAATGCTATTTATAGAACACCAGCGGTAGTTTAAAAACATTCAAAACTTATCTGCGCACATTCCTAAACACAAAAAATATATTGCAAAAGCATGTTTACGTAGTTGGGGATATCAACATTGACTTACTCAACCATGCCTTAAATAGTGAAGCAAAAACTTTTATTGATATTCTTCTCGAATACAACCCAATTATCCCAACTATAAACAAAGCAACAAGAGTAACTAAAAAATCATCGACATTATTAGATAATGTTATAACTAACAATTTTCATTATAGCCATTTTAAAACTGGTATAATCAAGACTGATTTAACCGATCATTTTCCTAAATTCCTTATTACTGAGAACGTTACTCTAAATAATGCTACCCACAAATCAACAGTATTCATGAGACAAATCAATGAAAGTTCCATATGCCAATTTAAAAATTTATTAAATAATTACGTCGATTGAAATCTTGTACTGCAATCACACGATGTAAATAATGCTTATGATTTATTTCTAAACCAATTTTCTAAAATGTATGATAAGGCATTTCCTTTAAAAGTGAAAGTAATAAACTCAGTCGGTTGTATCCCCATGGATGACCAAAGGCCTACTAAAATCATCAAGGAAAAAACAAAAATTGTATGATAAATATTTAAAAAATAAAACTTATAAAAATGAAACTAATTACAAAAATTATAAAAGTTTATATAAAAAAACTAAAAAACGATCAAAAGTAAATTACTATGCTAAACTGCTTGAAAAAAACAAAGGAAACCCTAAAAAAACATGGAGTGTTATTAGAGACTTATTTGGGAAAAATAAAATTGAAAAAAATAACTTACCGCAAAAACTTATTATTGAGGGAAAAATGATTTATCATAAAGAAGTTATTATTGAGAAATTAAACAATTTTTTTCTTGATGTTGGCCCAAACCTAGCAGCGAAAATTCCAGTTGATCCAAAAAAATTTGATTCATATCTTGCAACAACTGATTTAATTATGGAAGAACCGATTTTAACCAAAAATGAACTACATACTGCTTTTAATAGTCTGAAAAAACATAAAAGTGCAGGTATAGATCAAATTAATGTTAATGTAATTAAATCTGTTTTTGATATTATCTAACCCTCATTATTCCATATTTTTAATCTCTCCCTTAAATCAGGTCATATTCCAGATAAACTAAAAATTGCAAAAATAACACCTATTTTCAAATCTGGCGATGAGACCAATATTTCAAACTACAGACCAATCTCAGTCTTACCCTGCTTTTCTAAACTAATTGAACGCATTATGTACAACAGACTTTATAAATATCTATCTGAAAATAAGATTTTATATAAAAATCAATTTGGTTTTAAAAAAAATCATTCTACTAACCATGCAATAATTGAATTGGTTAAGCATATATCAAATGGATTTAATAGTGATTGCTATACAATAGGGGTTTTTATTGATTTATCCAAAGCTTTCGACACAGTAAATCATGAAATTCTTTTGAAAAAATTAGAAAACTATGGCGCTAAAAATCAAAGTTTACTTTGGTTTAAATCATACTTAACTAACAGAAAGCAATTTGTACTTAAAGAAACAAAAGACTCAAAAAACAACTTAATAACCTGTGGAGTACCCCAAGGTTCTATTTTGGGACCATTATTGTTCTTACTTTATATAAATGACTTATATTTATCATCAAAAGTATTAAATACTATCTTATTTGCAGATGACACTAATTTGTTTTATTCTCACAAAGATATTACTGTTCTTTTTAAAATATTTAACGAAGAATTAGATAAGATCAACGAGTGGTTTATAAGTAACCGACTATCATTAAATGTAGAGAAAACAAAATTTATCCTATTCCATAAACCTAGTAAAGCCGAGAATATTCCTCTTAAACTACCCAATCTTTTAATCAATAATAAAATAATTAAAAGGGAATTGACTACAAACTTTCTGGGAGTGCTCTTAGATGAAAAATTGTCATGGAAATTTCATATTAAATATATTGAAGGTAAGATCTCAAAAAATATTGCCATGTTATACCGAACAAAACCTTTTCTTAATAACGAGTCTTTAAAAAATTTATATTTTTCGTTTATACACAGTTATCTTTCATACTGTAACATTTCCTGGGGTAGCACTAACCACACTAAACTCAAAAAAATTTATAGTAAACAAAAACATGCTTGCAGGATAGTATTTGGGGCAAATAGAAAAACACAATGCGAACCTCTCTTACGTCAGCTTGGAGCTTTAAATATTTATAAGCTTAATATTCATCAAGTAATGTTATTTATGTTTCAAGCAAAACTCGGGTTTTCTCCAGTAACATTTCAATCCTACTTTAATGAAATCTCCCATAAATATCCAACCAAATTTTCAGTGAATAACTTTGTGGTTCCCATAAACCTTCTTAAATTAAGTTCGTACCAAATTCAATATCGGGGACCTTTAGTTTGGAAAAAATTTCTTCCAATTTTTAGTAAAAAACAAAACTTCGTTTTTAACTGCACTTTTCAAAGTTTTAAGGATGATTCAAAA
Organism: Hydra vulgaris; assembly: GCF_038396675.1. Lineage (NCBI taxonomy): Eukaryota > Metazoa > Cnidaria > Hydrozoa > Anthoathecata > Hydridae > Hydra > Hydra vulgaris. The sequence continues at coordinate 31,986,975 of NC_088924.1, read as the reverse complement.
CGGTATTTACTGAACATGGAATTCGATATATTAGATTTCAAATACCTTTTTTGAAAACAATTTAAAGGTTTGGACTGAATCGCTTGAAAATAAATTAAATCTTTATCACTTTCTGTAGCTTTTATTAAAATGGTTTCTAACCATTAGTATAAAAGATAACGAAAATAAAATTGTCTTTTTCGTTCATATTTTTGATGATATTAAATAATCAGCCCAAATACTTATGTTTACATATATGGCTTTTTTTTTTTTTTAATTAAACAACGCATTTTTTTTTGTGTTTTTATAACTTTCATGATTTTCTGTCGTTTTTACTTTTTTATTTTTAAAATTATTCTACTGGAAGATTGTTAGCAACAAATTATTTTATTGCTGAAGTATTTGATTTGTTTTTGTTTTTGTATTTATACTGTCTTTTTGTCTTTTATCATTTATTGTGCATGTAAATTTTTGTGTGACGGGGCTCGGTGATAAGACAACCTGTCTTCTTCTTGCTCCGGCCAGGATTTTTCTTTTACTGTAATTTCTTTTTTGTAATATTTATCAACGGCAAAATAAATAAATAATAAAAAAAAAAAAAAAGATAAAAAAAATATGTTTTTTTTTACTTTAGTCAAATTCGAAATAACTTTAAAATTATAAACATTCTACCTGATACGTGCCCAACAACTCTCAAGTTTCATCAAAAAAGTTACGATAAGTATGTAAATACAAAAACATTAGTTCATCAACTGAGTTCATTAAGTGTTTAAAAGAAGATAATTATGTTTGCCTCAAAATGCTTCATGTCTGTGGTTTTAATGTTTATATCAAAATTATGCTTTTAATATTTCTAAACTAATTATGACAATTTGAAATCCTTGTTTGATGATGGTTTCAAAACTTTAGATGATCTCAAATGTGTTAAAAAATATTGATATTTCCGGACCAACTTCCACTTTTTGGTTTTCCTTTATCGAAATGTTAAATATTCATTTTGCTTTGCTTCGTTCAACAAAGGTTGGTAACTGGACTACTCCTTTGGAGCAGGGCTGTGGAGTCGGGGTCGTGGAGTCGGAGTCGCAACATTTTTAGCGGAATCGGAGTCAGAGTCGCTAAACAAAATCATAACTCCGACTGCAATAGTAAAACTTCTCGGTATTACACATATATAGCTATTTACGCTTTGCACTTCCAAAACTAACTTGAAAAACATACTTTTGTGGATATTGGCGTTTCTAAGACGGATTCTACTGGCGTTTCTAAGAAGGATTCTTGAAATAAATCTTATATATATATATTTTTTTTTTAGGAAGAGTTTACCTTTCGTTTAACGTAAATATATATATATTTTAGAAATTTATCAGCTTAACGTTATCAATACCAAACAAATGCCCAAATTTGACCCTTTAGAATTGCCCGTAAGTTTTTCTCCTTTAGAATTGCCCTTAAGTTTTTCTCAAGATGTTGTTATTTACAATAAGGTTATCTCAAGAGGTTATCTAATGTTTGACGTAACTATGTGTTTTTTAGTTTGATAAAAAATATCAGCGTGACGTCATCAGTACCAAATAAGGGCCCAAATTTGACCCTTTAAGCAGATTCAGAAAGTCACGGAAAGTTTTTCTCATTCAAGACATCAACCATAAACTATTTATTTAGTTTTTTAATGTTCACTTTATTTCCAAGAAAAATTCGTATAGGTAAAACATTGTTGTATATGTAAAATACAAGAATGACCTTGGTTAGTTATGGTAGTAGAGATAGTAATTTCATAGCAATTGTCGTAAGTAGGGTGCACTTTTACTGTCTTCAGGTAATAGGATTAAACATTGGAGTTCCCTAAGTGCTGTGGTTTTAGTATTTATTTTATATTTTGTTAGATTTTAAAATTAAAAAATGATGATTTTTGTTTTGCTATGTTAAATTATTGTTTCTTAGAAATATTAAGCACAGTAAATTTTGTATATTTTGTATGTTAAAAATAACATTTTATAACATTTGCTTTATTTTTCTGGGGAGTAATTTTAAATCAAACTGATTTTAGTTTTGGTTTTCTAAGTTACCAGTATGTAAAAAAATCGCCTAAACCAGAATCCTGAAAATATAAATATAACAATGTATTTGCAAAGTAGGTATTAAATTTAATTTTTTAAAAAAGAAAACACTGTAACCAATTTTTTTGAATATTTTATTACACTCTTATAACATGTAAAAAAATTTTTTTTTAAAAACAAGTCTTCTCTTAGCAAACATCTTTTGCCTCTCTTAGCAAACATCTTTTGCTCTTAGAAAACATCTTTTGCCTACAAGTCTTCTCTTAGCAAGGCTAATACTGATTGTGGAAAACTGTCACTATATTTTGGCTTTTCTCTCCTTAAAGAAGAGATTAAAGGGTCAGAGCTTATAAGAAGTAGATGTAACATGTCTTCCACATTTTCTTTTCTGGAAAAATTTCTTGCATGGAACTCTCTATAATTTCGAATGTCTTTATTTCTATGCTCCCGAGCCTCTTCTGACAGTGTACCAATTGGTAGGATGGTTTCTTTTATAATGAGGCTTCCATGCATCAAAATTTTGTGTACATTTTGCGGCATGTAGTACCAAGAGTATTCTTGAATGTACAAATCAGCAGTTTGCATGGTAAAATTTTCAAAAGCTGGTATATTTATTGCAAACTCCGGGCTAATGGTATGGAGAATTGTACCTAATCTTTCTATAAGAGATTTATTTACTCCTGTAGCTTGTGAGGCTAACTCTGGGTAGTAAAAAAAAGTACGAGCCACATTCCCTGTATTGCTTGTGTCACAGCCTTGTTTTGGTAAATCAACTAAAATTAAAAAAAAAAAAAATTTTATAAAAATATATTTCCATAGTAAAAATTTTTTTCCATAGTAAATGCTCTGAGCTAACTTACTCCGTGAAAATTTTGTCAACTTACCCCGAAAGCTTTTTTTTCAATAAACAGTCTATATATCCTGAAAAACAGCAACTTTGAAAAAAATTCTGGATATAGTAAACCAATTGTGACTGGAACTTTTACAATAATTTTTTTTTCATACGACCTACTATTTTCTTTATAAAGTAAAAAAGAAGCGATGTTCCAAAAGTTACGTTTTTGTCCAAAAAACACATAAATTTTAATATCTCCCAGATCCTGTATTTCTTTTTTAACATTATTAGCTTGTTGTGTTAAAAAATCAGGTGTTTCTTGGTGAAACATTACTTTGATGGGGCGACAATATTTTGTTGATGAAGGTACAGGATTATTCCACAGAATCAAATCACATGACCCACTTACCGACAAAGCAGTCAATATAAGGGGAACCATTGATACAAAATAAATGCTCGAATCGTCACTATTGTCCGTTTCAAAACCTTGCATATATTGGCTATGACCTGATGCACCATCACAACCCCACTTGAATAAAATGTTTAATTTTTTGGGATCAAAATTCTGCTGCCTTGTTTTTAAAACATCTCTCTGTGCACTCAAAAGTCTTTAAACTGTGTGGTTCACTAATGATTTTAAAGAAACTTTGGCAGATATTTCAGTTATTTTGATGTCATCGGGATAAAATTGCTTCTTCGCCTCCCACAAACGATTGTATGGTGGGTAAATGTCAGCGTTGTGCGATTTAGAGGTTTGCTGAATATCGGTGTATTGATTCTTTGTAAATTTATTATCAACAAAGAGAGCTAACGCACACTCTACTGTCATTTTTATGGGAGCCTTACTTTCAGTGAAAATACATTTTTGTACTTTGGTAGCTCTTCTTGGTGAACTGGTAGGTGATGAAACCATATGAATAACTTTTGCAGCATCCCTTTTACCCTCATGCCTTAATTTAATTCGTGTAGTTAGAGAAAGCTCATCAGATGTCCTACCTTCAACGAGATCTTTCACTCTCCTAGTTTTTGCTAAATGACTGCATTCTCCAAAATGTTTTTTGGAGAATGCAGTGTTTTCTGTCGCCCTGTGTTTTCTGTCTTTTCACCTTCCTCTAAGCACTTAAAAATTCAAAATCAATGTCCAACCAGTCTTTATTGTGGTGTAAAAATTTGTCAACTGAGCAACATCGTTGTTTTGTTTTTATGGCAAATTCGCTACACAAATTTTTTAGTTGTTTTTCAAAACTCACTTTAGGCATATCTTTAGTGTCACTACTACTAAATTTAATTGTTTCTTCAACAAATTTCATCACTGCATTAAAATTTCTTTCTTTCCGCCATACTTCAAAAATGTCTCGTTTTCTCACACGACACGCCATCGAACCTACTAAAATTTAAAAAATTTAGAAAGAGCACGCACGAGCACACAAGAGTAACTTTTTCTGAGAGATAAATAAATAAATTAACAATAAAAAAACAGTTAAGCAACAATCCCAAACAATCCCAAAAGTTCTACTCTATTAAAATCTTTATAAATTCTTATTTTCGTGCTAATCTGTCGTCATCTTTACAATCAAATAATTTTTTATCAACAAAGATACAACTATTGTTTTATAATATTGTAAATATATACCTGTTCGCTCAACTTCCATTTCAAAAAAATAATAAAATAACAGTTTTAGGTACACTTAAATTCACTTTGAAAGGGCGCTGGTAAATTGCCTGAAACTACTGAGCGTAAGCTCGGTAAAGAAGCACAACTTTCGGGTTCAATTGTTCACTTCGAGGTGGGAGTTGAGTTCTAAGAACGATTTATTTTGTTTACCTGGTTATCTAGGTATTCAATGAGTGTCATTACAATCGATTATTTGAAGATCAATTTTATACCTTTTGCAACCATAGATTATGAAAAAGGCCCACAGGCATGCTGAATAATTAATATCCAATAATTTTGGAAAAATTTGTTAAGCCGGCCATCCGTTGAAAAAGTGTCATAGAGTGAGGCAAAAAGTTAAAATACAAATTCGCTAATATTTAAATGATTAATAACTTAAAACCCAAAATTCATTATGTTAGCTTATATATTCTATATTATTAAATTACTAGACTAAAGACTCAAGTCTATTAACAATTTACTAGTTTCGCGTTAATCAAGAGACCTGAAAATCCAATGATAAGCAGCTACTTCATAGTGAAGTTATATTGACAAATAAAATATAGTCTAAATATTACCAATATATTTTCACTGAATCAATTTGGTTTTCCAAAATATGGTGTTTTTAGAAGACAGTAACCACATTTATATACATCTTTATGTGTATTATATTTAATATAATATATATTTATATTTATATATATTATAAATATTTGGTGCATCCTACATTGACAAAGAATTTAAATTTTTTAGTTAGAGGTAATTCATTTTATTTAAATAAAATGTGCAAAACGGTCATAACAAGGATTGAATTTATACAAATTTTATATACAAATGTATGTATGTATCTATATTATATAAATACATACATATATACATATATATATAGGATAAATCTTCTGCGGCTGAATATTCAGCCACTGTAAGCGACTAAAAATTGCTTCTTCGGCTGAAAATTAACGCATGCGCTTAAATTTTGTATATGTTTTAAATGTTATATTTTTCCGTTCGCAAGTGCGTTTGATAACAAGTAAATAAATGGCCAATCTAGTTGTTGGAAAATTGTTTGAGAGTTGCAGCGAAGTTGAACTGTTTATAAATGATTTTTGCTGCATAAATTACCATTCTGTTAGTCAAAGACGTAATTTGACTGTTTCTACATACAACAAGAAAGTAAGTTATTATATAATCTATTTATTTCGTTTGTATCACTCACCCTTAAAATTGCCAGTGAAGTTACACTATTAATGAAAAGTATTTATTACTTATGTATATTGTATCAATTTTTTTAAAATTGTTTTGTCTTGAATTTCTTATGCATTAATGGAACAAAATCTTGTTTAATTACAGCTTATGTTCATTTTTTTTATAACTCAATATTCACTTATATTCAACTATACTTGAATTAGGAATGCATCAAATGCTTAGGTAATATAATGGAAGAGTTTATGTGAACCGATTACTAAATTACAATGTGTATATATATTTAATATTTAAAAGTTGTTTCTTTTTTTATTTTGTATATTCTTATTTATTACATTTTTATTACATTGTTATTACATATATGCTATTACATACTTATTCATTTTTAATACCTTTTATTACATAATACACAAAAATCATACTTATTACATTGACAGTTTATCTTTTTGCTATTAATTTTGTTTTCATCATTTAAATATTAAATTCTTATATTATTTGTTTTATTTAGTTGTTTTATTTAGTTATATTAGTATTTGTTTTATTTCATATATCAAGTCCATTATTTTTATATAATTTAGTACTTGTACTATTATTATAAGAGTTTATATTTTATCTGCTAAATCTGCTATTATCTATATTAATATAGCTCTTACATTACCAATATTGATTATTTCTATCATTATGATATTTACCAAAAAATTTATATTGTATAGTTATTATTTGTTATTAATATTATTAATAATTTCAATCATTAATATAGTTCTTATTATTATTTTTATTATTAATAATTATATGGTCAATTATATTTGTTTTAAAAATCCATTAAATACATATTTATGATAAATGCATTGTTTTTCTGAACAGCTTCATCAATTCAAAACAATTTCTATGAAAATACTTTCAATCAGTACATTCTGTAATAGTATGGTTATCCACTTCTATTGAGCAAATATAAGAATTGAGATAAAAGAGATTTTTAAATTGTCTACAAAATTCCTTCGGAAACCAGTATTTCAATAAATGGTTAACTATTCATAAATAGTGTAATGGAGAAAGTTCTATTAAACTTTTTGCCAGATAATGTGCTATTAATATGTGTTAATGTGGTCATTTTCAAAGTTGAAAAATTGATTATTTGAATATTCTAATTTTGTTAAATTTGGATACCATATAACTCTTTTCCAAATAAAGTTGCCTTGAAAACATATAAAAACGATAACAGAAGAGGAGGATCTTGCTAAAAAAGGTTGAAAAAACAAAGCAATAAAAATGATTGTCCCAATATTGGTTTTTCGTAATTATATCTTTTAGAATGGTTTTTATTTTTATCTTGTTTTTATATATTATGTTTTACTTTTTATTTTGATTAAAAGAATATTAATTTTTAATTGAGGAGTTAAAGCAGCTCTTCGCTTAGTTTTACCAAAAGTTTGATAGGTTCTTTTTGTTCCAATTAAAATATAAAACATCCATTTATATATATACATATATATATATATATATATATATATATATATATATATATATATATATATATATATATATATATATATATATGTATATGTATATATATATATATATATATATATATATATATATATATATGTATATATATATATATATATATATATATATATATATATATATATATATATATATATATATATATATAAATTTTTTAAATTTATGTAAAGCAGTCATACAAATAACATAGCTGCATTATTTAGCTCCATTATTTAAATCTCTACAATATTGCTCATTTTTATAACTTTATATAAAAAAGTGCTGTCGTATAAAAAAGACATGAAGAGTATTTAAAAAAAACAACTGAAAAATAATTTTCATAAACTTTTTTATAATAACTTTTCATAACATTGTTATAAAAAGTTCTAAACTTTGATTTCTTTTTGCTACCTCAATTTTATTATAAAATCTTGCTTTTTTCATTAAATAATAGAGTTACAAAAATACTTTCGGTTTGCAATAAGTGAGATCTTTCAAATAAACTATTTAAAGTTGATTTATAACCAAATTATTCACAAAAAATAGTAGGAAAAATATCAGGAAATCCAAGATATTTTTCATAATAATTAACTTTTTGATTAGTACCTCACTTTTAATGTTTAATATAAGATGCAAACAGGAACATTGGAAACGTTAAATACAAACATGGACATTTAAGTTAAAATTTTTTTCTTGTTGAGCGAAACAAACAATCAAATAGGAATGTTTTAAACAACATCTCTAACAACCTTAAATATTTATGATATTAATTTCACTATGAATAGGAATATATTTTAATAAGATTCATTGTAAAATTTGTAGTATTTTGTTTGAAACCTGGTAAAATAAAAATTTTAATTTTTGATTACTCAAAAACAATCCTATTACTAGGTTTTTTTCTCATCAAGCAATTATTATTATTTTTCAACATCTTCACTTCCAACAAGGCTGCAAGCAGCCACTATTAAAGTTAAAAGTTATTGAAAGAGAAAAGATGAAATTTAAAGACGACTTAAAAAATTCCAAGTTATATGAATCAGAAAAACAAGATAAAGAAATTCTAAAGGACTGATGTTTGAGGAAAAAAAACTAGACTAATAAGAATTTTTAGAGCACTTAGGATCAGTCACAGTAAAAAGATAAGAATTAATTGAATGACAAGTTACACAAGAATGAATTTCAGTAAATGGCACAAGAGACACTAGCTCTTCAGAGCATTGCCCATTATAGTATTTATAGTAAAGAGAAAGAGAAGCAACATTAAGACAATGTGATGATGGTTGGAGGTTGGCTGCAAGAGTAGGTCCAACTATGTTTACAATGCATTTTTGCACCTTGTCTAAAAGAGAAAGGGCATCATTGGAAGATCTGCTCCAGATATGGCAACAGTATTCCATACAAGGACGGATACAGAAATTAAGAAAAGAATCCTGAGTAAGAATATGGCGAGCATGATAAAGTGGTGCAACCTTAGCAGATGCTAATTTTGAAAATTTGAGTTTTATCCGAGTTGAAGTTTACCAGCCACCGAGAACCCCATGCTATAGCAGAAGTGTGAACCTTTTCAAGCCCAAATGCCCTTCCAAGCAATCAGAGGGTGTTGGCTTCTCATCAAGATAAGAATAAACGCTAGTATCATCAGCGAAAATACCACAATCAGAAAGTTATTAGGTTCAAGATAAGAGATTAAGTGTTTGTTAAGCAAAGACTCAAAAACCTTGCTTATGATAGTAAGAAATAATGTTAAACTTCTTAAATAGTTTTGAAATTATAGACGACAGTTCTGAAGAACATTTCTGCAAGACTATCAGGTATGTTGTCTTGTCTAAGCAGGATATCACTTTAGATACAGAAGCTAGAGTGATACAAAGGTCAGGCAATGGATTAACCTGTTTTTGGCTACATCAGGTAGAATGTAGCTAGTGGAGTCAAGAGATGATATTGATGAGATATTCTTAGCAAACAATTCAGCTTTGTCTTTGTGTGAGGTGACAAAATCATTTACAATGGTTTCCAACTATAGTAAACAGATATCTGTTTTTTGGAGAATTGTTTTGCTGATAGATATTAAAGTAATCATTATGATTGGAATTTGCACAGCACAATGAGAGGAAAACCATGGAGGTTGGAAAACCAAGAGTGTGGCTTGACTTGGAATTGTCGAATGGGAATAATGAATTCCATGCCAGCCTGAATCCAAGAAGTTTCGTAAAAAACTTTAAATAAAAAATCCAAAGACTTAAATGAAAATATCCATAAAATTTCCCACAATCCTATGGCATTTTGGACACAGAAGAAGTTGGTTTATCATAAACAAGTTTATTATGTATGTGCAAACCAGTTTTTTTTTTTGTATAATTTAGAACGTTATATATATTTTTTAAGCATTTAATTCCTGTATACTGTTAAAAAAACTTGCAGACTAAATTAAGAAGTCTCATAAAAATACTGTTAACATTTAATATACCTGAAGAATGATGGTTGCTGGCTTAGTGACCTTTTCTCCGTGGTTTTCCTCTTATTGTACTGCAGCAATTTCCAATCGAAACCATTACTTTTATATCTATCAGCATAATAATTATCCAGAAAACAGATGTCTATTTACTATGGCTAGAAAACATTGTAAAAAGGTTTTGTCTAACGCCAAAGCTCGCTATTCTCAGGTCACAAAATCTCGTATTTCATCTTTAAAATTAGGCTCTTGCTACTTCTGGACAATCTTTAACAGTGTCTATAATAAGGGCAAATCTGTTGTTCCACCTCTTTTGTATAGTTTAAATCTTGTCACCTCACCTAAAGACAAGGCTGAATTGTTTGCTAAGAACTTCTCATCCAAATCGTCTCTTGATTCCACTAGTTGCGTTCTACCTGATATAGCTGACAAACAGGTTAGTCCATTGCCTGACTTTGATTGGACAACATACCTGTTATAGTCTTGCAAAAGCTGTTATCTATACCTTCAAAACCATATCCATCCTGCTGAAAAGCGGCATCTGTTATACCTATTTTGAAAAATTCTGTAAAGCAATCTGACTCGTCTGACTACCATCCCATTAGTCTTCTGCTTATCATAAGCAAGGTTTTTGAATCTTTAATTCATAAACACTTAATCTCTTATCTTGAATCTAATAACTTACTTTCTGATCATCAATATAGATTTTGATCTTCTTGTTCTACTGCTGATTTGTTAATGGTAATAGCTGATAGGTTTTATTGTGGGTTAAATAGATGTGGAGAGGCTAAGGCTATCACTCTCTGCATTTCTAAAGCCTTTAATAAAGTTTGATATTCTGGTCTACTCCATAAGCTTTCTTTTTATGGTGTATAGGGTATTATCTTTAAGATTATTGAATCCTTTTCTTCCAATCATAGTATAAAAGTTGTCCTCAATGGACAGCACTCTTCTTCATATCCTGTAACTTCAGGTGTTTCTCAAGATTGTATTCTCGGCCCTATACTCTTATTAATTTACATTAACGATCTTTCAGAATTTCTCACATCCAGGCTTGGACAGAAATGGTGTGCGATCACACCCTTTAACTGACCTCGCTTATAATTTTTTTCCTTCACAATTTGACCTTGGCAATTTTGATGTTTTAACATTTTAAATGCTATTTAAAAAAAATATTAAGTTATGAATAACTTTTATTCTTTGATCCTTTCTAAAGTTTTTCTTTTATGCGAAGGCTTGAAATAAAATAAATTATTTATAGCGAATGTTTAAAATAAACGCATTCTATATAAATTGACAAAAAATATATTTAAATTTTTTTTATGTAGGCATGTATTTTTTATGATAAACTTAAGCGTTTGAAACTATTTTTGCATGTCTTTCTAAATATCTTTTGAACGATAATATTTTAAGTTACTTTAAGTTATGAAAAATCTAAACTAAATATTCCGTTGCAATGGAATGATTTAATTGCTTTATTTTTTTTTGTTTCTATTTTTACAAAGAATTGTTTAAAAAAATTTTTTTTTTATTTGAATAACTAATCAGAGCATGAAATTATGAAAAATTACTAGACCAAGTTATTTTTTAAACAATTTTTTTTCTTTTTTTTTTTTATTAATTAAAAATAATATATTTAACACGTTTTAATAATTTAAATGTTTGTTCATTGATTAAATAATCATTAGAAGTAGTTTGTAAAAGCATTTGACGTAACTTTAATAAAACGTTTTAAAAGATGAGTTTTAAATTAATTTATTTTAAGCGCAAAGCTTAAAACTCAATTTTTTTCAGCTAATTGTTGTCACAATTATCTAGATCTTCCTATATTTATAAACGATAATGTACTCGATGAGTCATCTACCCTTTATCTTCTAGGATTAACTCTTACTTCCGATCTTTCTTGGAAACCATATATCAAATTAATTGCAAAATTAGCATCTGCTAAGGTTGCATCTCTATCGTGCTCGCCACTTTCTTACTCAGAATTCTATTCTTTATCTTTATAAATCTCAAATTGGCCCTTGTATGGAATACTGTTGCCATATCTTCCAATGATACTGTTGCAGATCTTTCAATGATGCCCTTTCTCTTTTAGACAAGGTGCAAAAACGCATTGTAAACATAGTTGGTCCTGCTCTTACAGCCAACCTACAACCATTATCATATCGTTGTAATGTTGCTTTTCTTTCTCATTTCTACAGATACTGTAATATGCACTGCTCTAAAAAGCTAGTGTCTCTTGTGCAATCTACTCAAATTCATTCTTGTGTTACTTATCATTCAATTAAGTCTTATTCTAAGTGCTCCAAAAATTTTTATTCATCTAGTATTTTTCCTTGAATATTAGTTCTTTGGAATTTTTCTAATTGTTATCTGGGAATTTATCTAATCGTATCTGGGAATTTATCTAATCTTTTTTCTTCTAGTAACTTCTAATAGTGGTTGCTTGCAGCCTTGTTGGAAGTGAAGATGTCAAAAAAAAAAAAGATCTTTGATGTGTATATATACAAAATGCTTCCACTACTAAGCAGAATCTAAATTGATAAAAATTTCCAAAAGAAAATTTGTTGTTGACTTTATTGACTTGTTGACATTAAAGATAAGTGCAAGGACAACCCTGAGAAAAACTTTGGATGATAAATTTTGTCAACTAACTTCTATAGAAGTTTCTTAATTTTGGTTTAAAACTGGTTAGTTACTTCTTGTTACATTTTTTTCTTTCATTTTATTCGGTATCTAAATTTAGTTTACAAAATCAATTGCAAAGTATTTTCGTATTAGTTACATATAGGATTTTTTTGCAGATGTAATTACATATGGAAAAAAAATATTAACTAATAATGCATTATATTAACCAGACGTAGTTACATATACAAATTTTTTCAGATGTCTCTAGATCTGGAGAAAATTCTTGCAGATGTTATTAAACTTAGAGAAAAATTATTAGATATATTTACATCTTCCGAATGATGTTAAAAGGGGTTGTTGAATTTTCAAATGATATTGGACAGATGTTATTAGAGTAAAAAAAAAAATACAGATGATCGTGGACAAAAGTGCATAGATGATATTGGACTGCAGTTGTTGTTGGACAGGTGTAGTAATCTTTTACCTGTTGTTGTACTCTTTATAGGAAAATAATTTAGTATCTTTAATTGCATATTTTTTATTGGGCTCTCCCTAGCAAAAGGCTTATGTAAAATTTTGGAATAAAAAAATAACGCTAGGTTACCATTAAATTGAAAAGAAAGGTTCAAAAATATTTTCAGACATTTTTTTAGAATTTTTTTCAGTTTCAAAATCTTATAGAATCTTAAATCTTATAGATTATTTTACTAATTATTTTACTATGGTTGTTTAATTTTTTTAAAATTTTTTCTTATTTTGTTTTGTGGTTATTTTTGTTATTTAGAAGATTTCAAAACACTTCAAAAAAAGGATATTATTGGAAGACTTCAAAACACCAGGATATTACTAATTAGTATTGTGTGGCTTCTATCTTCCTAATTGATACATAAATGATTTTTAAAGAAAGTTCTGCATTATTTGTGTTATTGTTATTTAATACATGCCAATAATCCAAAAATTATTTTGCATGATGATTTATGGATCGTTGACATGTTAATGTGAAAGTTCCAATCTTCAATTTGGAAAAAAAATTCGTCTTAAATGAAAAGATTATAGTGTGCTTGGCTATTTAGTTCAACAGTTTTCAATGCTGATGATTAAATGGTAAAAATTTTATTTATATTTAACAAAATGGTTCGCTGTTGTTAAGAAATGTGTTATATATTATTTTTTCGATGAACTAATGAAAGTAGTTATTATTTTATTTATTTGATGTTCTGTATACTGTTAAGCAGTTTTTAAACCACGTTAGTAATAAATAGTTTTTAATACGTAAATTACTGCCGTCTATGGGTAAATTTTATTAGAGTTTATTTCTTTGAGAATTTTATATAAATATTTTGTTTATTCTATATATATATATATATATATATATATATATAATATATATATATATATATATATATATATATATATATATATATATATAATCGTCATTATCTTTATTACTATCAACATAGATTGGTTGCAGGAAAAGTCTAACAGTATAATAGATTGAGTTAACATGCATATCATCCCAGCTAGCACAATACGTTGGGTCAAACATGGGAACCGTTGTTTCGCAAGTATACTACGTTAACCCAACGTGGTGTGCTAGCTGGAATCCCCACGACACGTTTTAAAGAACTTTTCTTGCTAGTAACCTAATAATATTGTTTTTAAATATCTTGTCAAATTTTAAACAAATTGGGTTTAATGAATTTAAACGGCTTGAAAAAAAAAAAAATGTTATAGTTATAAATTTATAGTTATAAAAAAGTTATAAATCAAAAATATTCTTTTTAAACAGTATTTCAACTTTGGTAGACGTGTAAAAGAATCGCCAGAATAACTTAAATGAGATCGATAGGACATCTTTCAACGTTCCGATTTTCAGGAATCCGTGCAGGTCGTCATGAATCAATTTTATACATTTTTCAGCGTTTTTATAAAGTGTAATAACGTATTTATAGGGTGTATCTCTTATTATTTGGTAATTGTATAAAAGATTATATAGTTTTCTCCATTACATTTTTCAAAAAATAACCTTTTTACAAAACCAATGAAAAAATGTAAAAATTTCAAAGAAAAAGAGTAAATAGTTTCTGAAATATCAATGTTCCAGTTTAAAAATATTTGAAAAAAATTATTCTGAGATAAAACAGCTTTTAAATAAAAAATATCTTATACTAAAAAAATCTCTAATTAAAAAACATCCATACTGGCCAAAAAAACATGATTAACCACCTTTTTCATTGGTTTTGTAAAAAGGTTATTTTGTTCTGTAACAAAATAACCTTTTTACAAAACCAATGAAAAAATTGTGAAAATAGGGCAAACCCATAAACAGTCATGGTTTCTAAGGTCGTTGCTAGGGGTTCGAAAATAACCTTGTTGCCTTTGAATACAAATTTTAGGACTTTCTGTTATTTATTTGAAGGAAATTAAAGTGATTCTTGTGATTTATGATGTTCAAACTGTTTGAATTTAAAATTTTTTTTTTCTTTTTTGCTGATTTTAACAGGGCAGTTAAAATCAGCAAAAACGAAAAAAAAATTTTTCTTTAAATTCAAAAAGTTTGAACATCATAAATCACAAGAATCACTTTAATTTCCTTCAAATAAATAACAGAAAGTCCTAAAATTTGAAAAACTAAAATGTTGTTAAAATGTATGTAAAAACTAAAAAATTGTTAAAATGTAAAATGTTGAAAAACTAAGATTTCACCAATAACTTTTAAGATTAGATGAAACACCATAACTGAAATAATGAAAAAACAAACAAACAAAAATTGATAAATTGATAAATCAAATTGTATCAAATTGAAATTTCGTCCGAAATAAAATTTCAGTCGATCACAACTCAATTGGATTCATTTTCGGTTACTCAGACAAAAGGCTGTCTATTTTTAAAATTTGGTCTGGGTTTTACAAAAAAAGCGATACCTGGATTTGCTCACCGGAAAAAAGTGTCGACCATACCGGTCTAAGTAAAGTTTTTTAAATGTGTAAAAATCTTTTTAAAAAGTATTACTTGCATCTTTTAAACAAAAAGTTATTAAATATGCAAAAGCCATTAAAGCTATATTATTATTTACATTCGTAAAACTAGAATAGTGTTACTACATATATAAGTGTAATATACGGCTTTACAACTTTATTATAATTACGGATGTTAAACTTACTATAAATAAAAGCAATGAAAACTTTTTCTCTGTGCCTGCGATTACATAGTTATGGTTTAATGGATATCCCTTTATGCTCGTCATCAAAAAACTATCAAATTGCTTTTTTGTCAAAATAGCTGTGATGATAAATAAGGACTTTCCTTTTTAAAAAAAAAGTCTAAAAACATAGTTTTGAACATAAAAATTAAAAGCTGATAAATGTTTAGTTGTTAGACATAATGTATATTAGGCTTTATAAATAGTTCTTGGGAATATCTTTTGCAAATTTTTTGGATTGAACTCTAACTGCTGCTCCACGGCTGCTTTAAAATCAATTACAAAAATTAATTATCAAAATATCTTTAACGTAGACGTTATCAAAATATCTTTAACGTAGTAATAAAGCCGTGATTTTATGACTAATTCGGAACTTATGGTAAATAGCAAATAGAAACGATGTCTTTTTAGGACGTCATTAAGAAGATATCTTTGAGACAAATTAAAAACGCAATTAAAGACATGGGTGCAAAGACTAACAAAAAAAAGAAATCCACTTTCTATTGATTTTCAGGTTTTAATGGATTATTAGTATATAAAAGAAGTTCTGTCAGTTAGTATAAAAATGACATAGATTAAAGCACTTTTTGTGTCATTAAACACATGATTTGGTAGAAAAATACGTATTCCCTACATATAAAATTATTCAGTTTTTTCTTTCTCCTGAACAATTTGCGAAAATGGAGTTACGTCGTTTTTACATCAGTCTTCAATTGTTTGAGAACTTCATTTTATTTCGTTATGCTTAAATATTTTCCCCACAGTGTTTCTTAAAAATTCCAGCAACAAAAAAAAAATCAAACCAAATAAACGTTTTAAAATATATATTTTCGATAAATTTGAAAGACTTTTTATAAATTAAACTTCTTGTTCCTCCTCTTGTTCATTTTGAAACGATTCTTCGAACAAATGACATCCTTTGTCATTTGTTCTTTTTGTCTGTAGTAATGTCTTTTTTGCTGTAGTAATTGACTAAACTGTCTTAAACGTAAAACATTTTTAAAATAATATAGAATATTCAAAACTTTATGGAAGAAAAAAAATTAACAATAAAAATCATAACAATAAAAGTCATAAAAATAACTATAACCTTATAGGTTAAGAAACACTAAAAATCAAAACTTTGCTTTTTATTTTTTTAATCTTATTAGAAATTTATTCTAGATTCAGACAATATATACATTTATATATATTTAAACTCAATATTATATGTAAAATTCATTTTTTAAACGTACAGTCTTTTTAGCTTCTATAAACAACACCTTTTTTTTTAAATAAAATTTTAGCCAATGCACCAGAGTTCAGAAATGTGCGTTTCTGGTATAAAATGATGTTAACCGGGATTTTCAATGGATTTACCAGTTTTAATGATTTTAATGATTTACAATATAAAAAATCTTAAAAAAGAAATAATAAAGATTATTAACCCCTGAAGACAAAAATTTAGCACACTTGATAAATATATTTTTGCGTGGATTACCTAGTGTTGCTAGATGTCCAGCTAGAAGAACACATTAAAAATCTTTATTTTTAAAGTTCGATCCTTAAAAATATCTGATATCAGCAACCTAAATCCATTGAAACTTCTGAGGTCATATAAATTTAAACCTAATACGCATATTTGTGAACTGTGGCACTAAATTATTTTCTCAATTCAAAAACAATAGCTAAAAAATTTAAATCCTGGTTAACACGCTGATATATATATATATATATATATATATATATATATATATATATATATATATACACAAATATATATATATATATATATAAACATACATTTATATATGCATTTGTATATATATATATACATACATTTATATATGCATTTGTATATATATATATATACATACATTTATATATGCATTTGTATATATACATACATACATATGCATTTGTATATATATATATATATATATATATATATATATATATATATATATATATATATATATATATATATATATATATATACACACACACACATCCACATATACTTATTTTATATTTATAAATAAATAGCAAATATATAAAATAAAGTAATTAAATAAAGTATACATACATTTCTCTCTCTTTCTATATATATATATATATATATATATATATATATAATATATATATATATATATATATATATATATATATATATATATATATATAATATATACGATTTATAAACGAATAAATATATATATGCAATTTATAAACAAATATATATATATATATATATATACACATATATACACTTTTAAACACACACACACATATATATATTTATATATATATATATATATATATATATATATATATATATATATAATATATATATATATATATATGTGTGTGTGTGTGTGTGTGTGTGTGTGTGTGTGCGTGTGTGTGTGTATAATGTATGCATATATACATATATATTAAATACATGTGTATATATATATATATATATATATATTTTTTTTTTTATGAGTATGTATACACACAGCTGTCATGTTTTGAAAATGTTTATGAGGGAGACTTGGAAAAACTTTTCTACCACAGGATATTTCACCAATAAAGGTCAGGCTATTTGTCAGTCGATGTAGCAGCACTTCCTTGCGAGTCAGGCTATTTGTCAGTCGATGTAGCAGCACTCCCTTGCGAGTCAGGCTATAAGATAGTCGATGTAGCAACACTCCGCGCATGATTTACAGTAAAAAAAAATAAAAATAAAAACATTTTATAAAAAAACAACAAAAAAAACATTGTTTATACTGATAAAAACATTCAGAATGTTTTAAAAACATTCAGAATGTTTTTAAAAACATTCTGGTCAATTAAATTAGCGCTTTTATGGTTTTTTTATATATAGAACTATATGTTTATATATAAATATATGTATATATTTATATATATATATATATATATATATATATATATATATATATATATATATATATATATACACGATTTAACTTTATACTAATTATTAGATCAAATCATAAAATAAATTAATAACTAAATAAAGTTATAATAATTATAACTTACTAATTAAATACTAACTTATAATAATAATCTTGAAATTAAACTTAAAATTAACTTAAAATTTCTCTATATAGCATTGTTATATACACACTTTTGATATATAAATCTCCAACGACCTGTCGCATAGTTTTGAAAGCCTTGTGTGAACTGCACTTCTTGTACAAAATTAATTTAGATACAAGAATAGTCTGGAAGATTTTTAATAAATCTTCCACACTATTTTTAAAAAAAAGTTAAAAATCTGAATAGATTTTTAACTTTTATGTAAAAATCTACTTTCGGCTTGCTGAAAGTGCAAAACAAGCATTAAGGTAATTAAGCTAATATGGAAAGTGGAGATTGGCAAGTGTTTTGGAGTTTGCTCTGACTATTGACTAACACAAGATATAAACTGTCAACAGATTGATTGTGTTATGTAATGAAGATCACAAACTTTTTTAAAAGCATGGCTGTAACTGAAAAATCAGTATTTACAAATTGATTTTTTTTACAAGAAATAGACAAATTCAAAGTCAAGCCTTGACTTTGAATTTGTTTATTTCTGTCAAATCAATCTGTTGACAGTTTATATCTTGTGTTAGTAAATGATCATAGCATAGAAATACAATTGCTTATGTATTATTTTTTTTTACCCAAAAGTGTTGTCCTTTGACTCAAGTCAAGCTTGTTGTCACAGGTTGGTATCCTTATTTTAAAACAAGAATTTGTGCAACTGAAAAAAGTTAGTATTACATCCACTGGAGACTTCAAGATATTTTATTTAATATACATTAATGGGATGAAGAAATACATATGCAATATTGATTGAAAAACTACTGCTTGAAAAACTTTAAAAAGAGAAACCTTTTATATGAAAAATGTTTCCACAGGCTGTGGAAACATTTCAGAGATTATTTCGAAAACATTTGAAATAATCTATGTAATGAAATTATTTCTGAAATGTTTTAAAAGAATTATTTCTGAAATGCTGTTATTAATATAAGTTGAAATAAAAAATTATCAATGTTTTAAGATCTTATGTTTTTGACATCAAAATAAATTAATAATTAACACAGCTTTGTAGAAGTGTTTGGACAAAAATGTTCTGGCAATTAAGTACTAAAGTTTAGTAAAGATACATATAGTTATTAAATTGTTGTTGCTGACATAAAAACTGTTTTTCATTGTACGCTGAATTATATTAAACTCATTCTTAAATTCAAATTCGTACTATCTTTTTATAATAACAAAATTGTAACATATTTCTATTTTTTTGTCAATAAGTCGCCAAGAAAAAACCGAAGCTTAAAATCAAAACAGAAGAAAGTGTAAAGTATGCGCATGCGTAAATTTTCAGCCGCAGAAGCAATTTATAACACAATGTAACAAAAAAAAAAAAAAATTCTGTTTATCAAAGTTTTTTGATGTTTCTTAATTAATTTGAGTATGCTGAGTCTGAATATGACATTGGATTTTTTATTGCATCAATCGTTTGGTCGTAAAAAAAAAAAAATCAATTAAACATATAATTAATATAAATCGTTTTGCATTAGATTCTACTTTAGTCAATATAAAACATTTACTAATTCAAAAGTGTTATGTTATGTTACAAAACTTCATGTTACATCATGTTTCTTACATATATTACATAATGTTACATTATATTGTATTGTAACAGTCTCTCACAATCTCAAAAAACACTAAAAGTGAACAGTAGAACGAGGTTTTCTTTTATGAAGTTTCTCGTCATCGCGTATCAAACACCAGATGTAGTCACCCATCATAGCTGCATCCCATCTGCCCTGGTATCTTTTCTCCATTGCAAGAATATCCTGATGGAAACGTTCCCCGTGCTCTTCACTCACATCACCCAAATTTGGTCTGAAAAATTCCAAGTGTGAATGCAGGTAATGCAGCTTTATTGACATTCTGCATTTCATATCTGCGTACCGTACAATTAAGTTTTCCACTATCTCTTTGTAGTTATCACTCTTATTGTTGCCTAAAAAGCTATGAACAACATGTCTAAATGCAGTCCATGCTTCTTTTTCAACAGCAGACATTTTGTCCTCAAGCTCCTTACATGCCAACATAACTTTAATCTGTGGACCAACGAATATACCTGCTGAAATTTTTGCATCTGACACCTTTGGAAACATCTGCCGAATATGCTGGAATGCTGCACTATCTGGGTTTAATGCTTTGACAAATTGTTTGATAAGACCAAGTTTAATGTGAAGGGGTGGTAGTAAGATCTTTTCAACAGGTATCAGAGATTGATTAATAACATTGTGCAAACCAGGCTGTAAATGTTCTCTCACTGGCCACTCACGTCTTGTGAAGTGCTGGTTTGCAGCCCTGCTATCCCATAAACAAAGAAAACACGAGTACTTTGTGTATCCTCCTTGCAGACCGAGAAGAAATGCTAGCATCTTAAAGTCTCCACATACATCCCACTTGTAACTGTCGTAGTTGATTTTCTCAAGCAACAACTTCACGTTCTTATAGTCTTCCTTTAGATGAACGGAATGAGCTACTGGAATCGAAGGAAATCGGTTTCCGTTATGGAGCAAAACTGCCTTTAGACTTCTTGTTGAGCTGTCAATGAATAATCTCCACTCTTCAGGATTGTGAACAATGCCAATGTCATTGAAAAGACCACGAACGTCATGACAATAGCACAGTGATTCTGATACTACATAAAAGTATGCGAATGTTTCATGTCTTTTTCGGTATTTCGAGGTTCTGCAGCTTGGATCTAATAAATTCCATTCTTTCAAACGTGATGTCAGAAGTTCTGCATTTGATTTAGTGAGACCTAAATCTCGTACTAAGTCATCAAGTTCTTGTTGGATAGGGAAATGAGGTGAATCATTCGGTTCCCTGAAATCACAGTCATCATTGAGTTCATCCGGTGAGTCTACTTCAGAATGATATGCAGCTGCTTCTTCGGATTGAGGTGGAGTAGGAACAGGCAATTCATCACTGTGTGGAACTGGTCCAATAGAAGATGGTGTACTTGGATAAACTAGAGTCAGCCTATCTTTCGGTTTTTTATACTTTGAAATGTCAACAATGCAGAAAAAGCAGTCATCATGATGGTTCGTCGGTTCTCTCCATATTCTCGGAATCGCAAAGGGCATTGACTTTCGGATTCCACGCAGCCATCCTTCCAGAGTTGATCTGCAGCTACCACAACTGTAGTGTGGTGCCCACGATTTGTCCTGATCTCCCATAGCCATGCCAAAATAAGCATGATATGCAGTAAAGAATTTTGTACCACTGACAATCTTATGTTTAGCTTGTGTTGGACTAATATAGTAACCACAAACATAACAGAATGAGTCAGGACAAAGCTTGCAGGATCTACTAGACATATTCACCACTTCATGTAACAGTTGTAATTAGTTAAACTGAAAATAAACACACGAATATAGTTAAAATCAGCATATATATATAATGTTTTAATTGCATTACACATATACGAAAACTCCGAAATATACTTTATGCTTTTTCTCAGGAAATCTTGATGATAGAGAAAAACCAATGGTACCACTGAAATCAGCATACAAAAATTATGTAAGAAACATTAAAAAATTAACATAAACAAAAATGTTGTTACATGGTGTAATCGTTTAGAGAGGCTGAATTTTCAGCCGCAGAAGACGCGAGCATATATATATATATATATATATATATATATATATATATATATATATATATATATATATATATATATATATATATATATATATATATATATATATATATATATATAATTTTCTACCAACAATTCTCTTATTTTAATCTTTCTTATTTTAAATGCTGTGGAAATGGACCATTTAATTACATTTTCTTTCTACTTAGTTGGTCTAAACTATCATGATAATCAATATTCTTTTTTGATCGTAATTTGCAAGATATATAACAAATTGTTGCATTTACATAAATTAATATATACACTTTTACACAAATGATATTTTGTTGTTAAAATAAAAAATAAAATAAATTAATTTAATATAATTAATAAAGATAAATAAGTGATCCTATAAAGAAATATCTTTTATAATTTATTTTTGCTTGTTTTTATTCAGTTCCCATAAAGTTTTTAAAATTAAATTATATAATATTATTATGGAAACGCGATATGCAAATATCTAATAATTATTATTATTTTCATATACCTGTATGCACATTAATATCATGTATGCATTAATATACAATCTTAACAACAGCATAGAATCAAAATTATAATAAAAATAATATAATTTCAATAGTAAAGAAATTAGTTATTGTCAATACTATTTAACAGTTGACAGTGTAGACTATACTTTTATGAATAGTATTAAATTATTAATTAATATTAATAGTCTTAACTATTGAATAGCATTGACAATATTATTTGCATGACAATAATGCATCAGTAGTTGGTACCAGTTAAACCATCAAATCTATTTTCTTTTGCATTTGGGTTTAAAACCCCTGAAACTTGAAGAGTAATTGCCATTAATTAGGTAAATTTATTTCCTAAACCTTTTTCCATTTCCAAAGTCATTTTTTAATATCTGCTTTTTATCTAAAAGAATATATAAACTATAATATAGTGTATATATATTATACATACATAAAATATGACGGAATAATAAAAATAAAATAATGAAAATAAATTAACTATAATAATAAGAATAGTACTATAATAAAAACTATAATAATAATAATAATAACAACTATAATTTATTTAAAAACTTCGGCATATATATAATTCTGACATATATAAAATTCGCTGAATGGTCACACACGAGCAGTGAACAGCCTGAGGCTAACAACTATAATAATAATAATAACAACTATAATAATTATATAAAACTATAACAATAATAATAGTGTTATTATTATTATTGTTATATATATCATTTACAAGCTATATAATTCATTACCTGAAGAAACAAAAAATATAAGAAATAAAAGTTTCAAATCAAGTGAGTTTATCAAAAATAAGTGGACAGATTAAGCGTAGACTTATCAACGATATAGTGTCATGATTAGTTAATGAATTTTAATTTTCAAATAATAATAATAAGTAAACATTAGCATTAAATTGATATCTTAAACAAGATAAGAACAACAACAAAATATACATAGTATATATAATCTGACTTTCCCCCCTAACCAGCTTAACACCCATTGCGGAATTTGTGAAAACAAAATTTAAGTACCAAAACTGCTACACTTAAAATTAACTACACTTAAAGTATCAACTACATAATTTTTTTTTTTAAAATTTGGCAGGTGCATAAAAAATAGATTTAAAAAAATGTCTCAGCATTCCATAGATTCAAATTTCACATTACATCAAGTAAATTTTCAATATCTATAAAGTCAACAAAAAGTAAATCATCCATACATAATTGTAACATAAAAATTTAGATTAACATCTCTTCTTTTCAAAATTAATCTTTGTTGACATACTTTTCTAAAAAGAAACACCACAACAAAAACAGTTTGTCTGACACTACCTCAAAAAAAGTTCAAAAAACGTTGCACAGAATTTTAACACAAAATTTGGTTCTGTAAAATGGAACCAAATTTTGTAATAAAAATAGTGAGTGTATTTGATAAGATGCCTCAGATAAATTGAAGTTGATTTGGGCTAGTAGATGATTAGAATAATGCAAAAGTTAATGAAACAAACAATAAATTTGAAATATTTTATATTTCTTTCCATTTCATTCTTTTTAGAATTAAATCTTTATTATCAGAATTAAGACTTTAATTCTGTAATCTTTGAAATGTGATTCACATTTCAAAACAAAATTTTTGTTGCATTAAACATCAGAAAAGCTTTCTTTGTAATTTTTTTTTAGGAATTCAATGCAAAAAAAAAACAAATTCTTGATGACAGTTAGCAGATTGTTTAAACCTATGCAATCTCTTAGATAAATCTTTATTATAAATCAGTATTATCTTTTTTTCAAAATTGCACCTATACTTTTTCTTATTTAAATTTTTTTAAAGAATTTTTTTTATGCAATTAGTTTTAGGTTTTGGAATATTTTTATTTATGGCTGGTTTTAATTAGCAAAAATTTAATATCATATATATTTAACAATATATTATATATACCACATTTTATGTAAATAAAAATTGTTATTATAGCATCAGGTCTCAAATATTTTTGTAAACAGTAACCAGATATTTTGTATTTTAAAAAACAAATATAACTTGCAGAAGAGGCAGTAAAATTATTTTGCTTTGTTGATCTTTTAACAAAGGATATCTATTCAAAAATGAATAGCTAAGATTTGTTATACTGTGCTTCTAAAATCTACACAGAAAATTATATTAAATTTATTAAAAAACAATCTTTGAAATATAATACAATTAAAACAGTCTGTTTTTATACATAAACAGTATATAATAAGAATAAAATAATACTGTTATTAATAGTGCAATATATATATATATATATATATATATATATATATATATATATATATATATATATATATATATATATATATATATATATATATATATATATGTATATATATATATATATATATATATCAGGGCGAAAAATTTAAAATAGTTAAAAAAATTTTTTAACTTTCTTGCATAGGTAATCGTATTATTGTTCATCATATTTTATATTACAATTTTTATCATAAGATAAATTCAAATAGTAAAAAACTTATTTAAATCGATAGCTTTTAAATGAAAGTTAAATTAAAGTTTCCGAATTTTTAATAACCTTTTATTGAAAAATTGTTTGGATCGCTAATTTACATCAAATATAATGCTACTTTTATTTAAATACTTGATGTAGTTAAGGCGATTTACAAATTATTCGAATTTATTTATTTGAAATTGGCATGGTTTTATAGGCGTATTATGTCCAAACAAAAGCTTTAAATGTTATATTTTTTTTCGCTTCAGGTTTTTTTAATATATGAAGAATTTTTCTCTTTTTTATATAATTTTCTAATCCTTTTTACTACCCCTAATAGTGAATACAAAGAATACCATTTTGGAGCCTTTAGATCACTTTCGCTCATCGGCGTTAACATGAATTTAGATAAAATCTTTTGAAAAAGTGCCTTAATTTACTATAGATCCTAGTTCTAATTGTTTCTGACCTATTAGCTTTATATAGTTGTCAAAATACAATATTTCTATCAATTTTTACAAAAAATACAAGAATTCCGACCAAAAAATAACTTGCAATCAAGAAAAAGCGCCAATAAACGTTAAAAGTTTTTAATCTATGATGTTCGTTTTACCTAAAAATTATATTTATTTAAAATCTTATACGAATTTAGACAAGCGAATTAGGATTTTAAGAAGATTTAGAAAAGAAAAAAATCTACAATCTGGGTTTTTTCGCTTCAAATATTTTTATTTTATGGTACCGCCAAATTTATAATTTTATTTTTCCGTCTTTTCATGATTCACAGACCTGATCATTTAACGGAAATATGTAGTAGTCAACAAAATATCATACAGACGCTATAGTATTTTAAAATTGCCTTAACTACACCGAGTAAGTAACAAAGACATTTAAGGGGCAGATCGATTTTTTTCAATTTACTAATATACATTAAATATCTACGTAAATTTTGAATTTGTAAATTATAAAAAATTAATTATTGTAATTATTGTAAACATTGGTTAATAATTAATAATATTATTTAATTATCTTCTTTTATGTTTTACGCAAATATAACATATATACTACGTTTCATTGCAAGTTTTATTTTTGATTTTCTTTTTGTTTTCGGTTTACTTTCCCAGCTGACTTATTTTACCGAAATTATTAATAAATCTTTTAATATAAAAATGTTATTAACTTATTTTATAATATTTTATATGTTTATTAATATGCAAATTTTATTTGTACCTTCTAACTTAAGATAAAAAGCAAGAATGTAAATAAAGAGTTTTTGAATAACAAAAATAAATTAATAAAATAATTTATTAAATGTGTTGAACAATTTTAACTGGAGAATAACTGATGTCAATTAAAAATTAAAAACATTTTTTTTTCAACTTTTGAATGAATGATCTTGCTTGTTAATGACGACACTTTTTTTTTCACTTTAAAAAATTGATCTTAATTCTTAATTGATTAACTTAATTTATTTTCTTGTTGCGCGTACTAATTGCGTTTTATACTAGTCTAGCGCAATAATTTAAATCTGAGACTGATTTCATTTTTTTTTTACCATGATCTTAAAAAGCTTTGGGAATTTTAAACCAATTAGGAAACCCCGTTATACGCGACGCCATCAGGCTGGCTAACACCCTGTATATATATATATATATATATATATATATATATATATATATATATATATATATATATATATATATATATATATATATATATATATATATATATATATATATATATATATATATATATATATATATATATATATATATATATATATATATATATATATATATATATATATATATATATATATATATATATATATATATATATATATATATATATATATATATATATATATATATATATATATATATATATATATATATATATATATATATATATATATATATATATATATATATATATATATATATATATATATATATATATATATATATATATATATATATATATATATATATATATATATATATATATATATATATATATATATATATATATATATATATATATATATATATATATATATATATATATATATAATATATATATATATATATATATATATATATATATATATATATATATATATATATATATATATATATATATATATATATATATATATATATATATATATATATATATATATATATATATATATATATATAAATTAGTAAAAAACACTTATCTAACTTTTTCTTCTAATTGAAGTTTCACCATTGCTGGATCGTCAGGAAGAGTTACTAAATCTCAAAAAAATTTAATTTACAGAAAAAGTATTTTACAGGAAGTTATAAATTATTATAAAAAAATTTTTTTGATTACTATATTTTTTTGGTTAACGGGAAGTTACAGAAAGTAATTATTAAATAAATTTCTTTGAGAGGTATTTATTTTCGTGCCTACATTTAGAAATTAATTAAGGTTTTTTATTTAATAAATTTTCTTGATTTAAATGAGTAATTATTTCAAATTTTTCTTGCAAACAGAGCATACATTTTTTGGAAATGTTATTTCCAAGGCAGGGCAGATTTTAGAATAGACCATTGTAAATTAAAATTTTTATTTTTTTCTTTTAAATCCCAAATACATTATGACAGCATAGTCTCTTTTGAATATTTTTTGTGTTTAAACAATTGTTTGTGGTTGGCATAACGTTTTTACCTTTCCCCCTCGGTTAAGCCAATATATTGTTTATCAGGGTTATTTTGTGAGGAAACAATGGACTTGTAAATTATGTTTTTCGAAAGGCATTTTCCATTTAGAGGGAAATCTATTTTTTGTTTACAATTACAATAATTTTTTCTTTTATATGTTCATTTTTATTAATTAACGCGTAGTTGTGGTCTTTTATAATTCTTTCTAAATTTTTTGTACAACTATAACTTACTTTAATGGTATTTCTGTTAAAAATCTTATGTAATTTATTAGAGGGAGGAAAATGTTTGTCTACTAATTTTAGAAAAATTTTACCTATATTTGTTGAAACATTTTTGCTGTACGGGGGTTGACCCAAATTATGTTTCTATTTCGATTACGCTTTTTTGCAATTTTCTTTTCAAATTTTAGCTTGAAATTTTGAAAGCCACTTTTTTTAAGGGCATCTTCATAAAGGTATATATATATATATATATATATATATATATATATATATATATATATATATATATATATATATATATATATATATATACACATATATATAAATATATATATATATATATATATATATATATATATATATATATATATATATATATATATATATATATATATATATATATATATATATATATTTATTTATCCTCAAGGCCAAGAAGGCCACTACAGACAAGGAGGCTACTTATTTGTGGTATAACCCTCTCTCAACTCTATAACTCTGAAACACGAACCTTGCTGAACAAGGCCACTGCGCGGAGAAATGAGTTAAGCGTGGTACTACCAGAGAACTGGGATTGAACTCGGAATTTCTCGCTTATGAAGCGAGCGCTCTACCACTACACCACTACCGCATCTTACCTCATGTAGAATCTCGGACAAGTTTATTCAGTTTAACTAAAGTTAACTTATATTTATAAATTATTTATGAACTTTAAATGCCTCCAAAATAATTTTAAATTCTATGAAACGCAAAATATAACTTGAAATTGAAATATAAAATGTAAATATGTGAGTAATATAAATGCTGAACTAAATTTGTTATTTCTGCCTCACTCTACGTCATCACGGTAAAATTTGCCTGGCTTCAATTTTGTATCAATGCTATGGTAGCATTGATATACTGTAATACTGTAACATTGATACATTATATTAGCATTTGTTAAAGATGTTTTAAAGATTAATTTTCAGTTGTATGTACTGAAGGCTCCACTGCTATTTTAATATAATACCACAATGAATCTTAATGCATTGCTAAATCTACATTTATTGATTCTCGAGATGGTATTAAATTTTTCTTTCGTATAATTTTACAACTATATATTTTTATATGAAAATAATATTATATGAAAATTTAGAACATAAAATGAATGCACATGGAAAAAAACGTAGAGCTGGTTTTGGTGAAGCACCAACTGAAAAGTATATGACATTGGTTGATGAGCAAATAAAAAGTTTGGTTAAAAAACAACTTCACACAGATTTATCATTAAAAGAGTAAGTAATAAATATTAAAAATGTAAAAACAGAAACAAACATATATATATATATATATATATATATATATATATATATATATATTATATATATATATATATATATATATATATATTATATATATATTATATATATATATTATATATATTATATATTATATATATATATATATATATATTATATATATATATATATTATATACATATATAATATATATATATATATATATAGATTATATATATATAGATTATATATATATATATTATATATATATTTTTTATATATATATTATATATATATATATAATATATATATATATATATATATATATATATATATATATATATATATATATATATATATATATATATATATATATATATATATATATATATATATATATATATATATATATATATATATAATTTTTACATTATTCACCAAAATTAAAAGTGGTTTCACAACAACACTGTAAAGTGAACTCTTCTTTCCAAGAATTATATATTTTTATATTATTTTAATCAGTGTATATTAATTATTATTAAGAATTTTACATTTGATTTTTTTAAATCTTAATATATCACTGCCGTTTTCATTTTAAGAGTATTCTTTTGAATATATATTTCTTTTTCACTGGTGGGCATTAAAGGGCGGTTTTTAAAGTATGATATATAATATATAATAGTGATTTATGTTCAATTAAAATCTGTACCACAAATATTTAATTCATTCATAGTCATAAATTATGACAAAAAAAAATTAAATTTATGCAGTATATTCACACAAGAAAAAATGTTTGTATCAAAAAAACAAACAGACCGAACATTCTTTTTTATATATTCTCAAAATGAACAACATAGTTAAATAATATAATCTGTTCTGATCATTTATTAGCAATTTTTTGTAAATTCTTCCTTGAGCTAGGATCTATAGTAAATCAAGGCACTTTTTCAGAACTTTTTCAGAACTTTTTCATTAAAATTAAGTTAACACTGTTGAGCAGAATTGATCTAAAGACTCAAAAATGGTGTTCTTTAGATTTACAAAAAGAGTAGTAAATAAGTTTTGAAAATTATATAAAAAAGAGAAAAGTTTCTTCAAACATTTTAAAAACTTGAAGCAAAAATAAATTTAAAACGTCTAAAGTTCTTGTTTGGATATAATACGCTGACAAATCTTTAAAATCGCTAAGAAAGTCTCATTTTTCCAAGAGATATTTTCACAGTTATGCAATTGTGTAGTTACAACCAAGTTATAACAGTGATTTTATTTCAAGTTTCAAACATTAAATAAATTAGAATTTCTTTCTATGCAATTTTTCTATTAGTATTTAATAATAATAAATTTTCAATAATTTTTAGAATTGTAATTAAACTTTAATTTGGCAAACTTTATTTGGAGAATGGGATTTTTTTAACTTTAAATTGGGAATTTTAATTTTATGAGCATTTGGGAATACCACGTTTGACAGAACCCCATAGGGTTAGTTCACACCCTGATATCAACCCTCACAATTAGGGTTATATCAGGATGTGAATGAACTTTTGATCTTTAGCTTGCTATTTTAGTTTATGTGATGAAAACGAAAGAACGAAACGTAAACTTTTTCAGAAAGTTTTGTTTCTTTTCCATATTCTTTTTAACTTATAAAATAATACAAATAACATTAAAATAAATTATTAAAAGTTTTATTAAAATCTGTTTAAAATAACCCATAGTAAATGTAACTTATTTGTTAAAGTAATTTTTTAAATTATACTTAATGATTAAAAAAATATAATACATTTTTAAACTATGTTTAAATATAATAAGTTTTTAATATAAAAAAAAGTAACATTTTTAAAATTAAGTTTACTGTAGTTATCTCTTTTTTAAATATCTTTAATTTAAAAGGCGCTTTAAAATCACTTTAGCATTTATTACCTTATACCTTGAGTGAAAGTTAAATGAACAGATTTGCTAATATTTATATCAAAATTTTAAAATTGAAATAATAGTAAATACATTTATTAAATGGTTATGTTTTTTATTCAAATAGTTATTTGAATACAAGACAGAAAACTTCTTTGTTAATTTAAAAAATATTGCGCGAGCTAATATATGTATATATGCATGTAAATAAATTATGTAATGTAAATATTGATTAAAAATTGTTTAAAGTATTTTAACATTTAATTACTATTTATTTAAAACATCAATAGCTACTAAAATTGAATTTACTAAAAATATAGTTAATAAATGTTTAAAATACTTTGAACAACTTTCAATAGTTATTTACTGATAGCGTGTTATTTGCGAAAAAAATGTTTATGAAAGTCATTAGTAAAATAGTTTTCTTATCATAACTAAAGTAACATTTGTCCTCCGGTAAATTCATATATTCAAAAAATGTCTTTGAATCAACTCCTTATATTAGGATAACTAAACAAGATAAACACAAATGATTAAAATGATGATTGAAAAAATGATGACTGAAAATCGTTGTCACGGCACCGGTTTTAACTAGGGGAGAGATTTTTTCAATGTTTTTTACTCAAAAACATAAAAAAATCACCGATAAATTAAAATTGGTTAGGTTTTAGTAATAGCATTTTAAGTTTTACACTGTTATATTTTTTATCATATCATAATACATAAAAAAAAAACAATCATCAGCAATGGTTGTTTTCTGATATTTATTTTATCAAGCATCCTAAACTTTTCTAGAAAAATTGTTTAAAACAACATTGTATTTGACTAAATTTTCAAAACTCTGTTTTAATTGTGGCTGGATAGCTCAGTTGGTTAGAGCGTCGAATGAAAAGTTAAAACCCGGACTGTTGTACGATACGAGTTCAAATCCTGCCACCGCCAACTCAGCGCTTGAGTAGTACTTAGGTACACAAAAATGTTGGTCAATAATGGACACTACTTTGGATAATGACTATTTGTGGCTGTTCCTATGCTAAGGCAACAATCTCTTCGGATAAGTACATATAGCATGAAAATTTAAATAAAAATAACTGAGTTTAGAAATTTATTAGAAATTGTATCACTTTTTTTATTCGAATGATTTATTATTCTATTAATATTATTTTGTGTTGTGTTTCTTCTTATTTTTATATTTGATAAGTTCCTTTGTTACTTTTTTTCTTTTTGAGTCATTTTTTCTATTTTGAAAAGTGTAAAAATGGCACTAAAATAACTCCAAACAAAAAGAGTAAGTAGTTATAAAAAAAACTCTCAAATCTTTTTGTGTTACATCAAGCGTTGGTCACAGCCGTTTTCAAGTTTTATATTAAGGTGGTTCACCTACAAAAATTTTTTTTTGATAAAAATAAGCTCTACCAAGATAATTTTTTTTAATATAATAAAATAAATATTGAAGAATTGAAAAAAAAAAGTTGAAAGTATTTTGCCTCGATTATCCATACTTTTTTGTACACTTTAGTGTAAAAAAATGAAAATTTCATCACAGGACAACTAAAAATGTTTACATCAGATAGTGCCAAAAATTTACATACTGGTTCTAAACTACCTTATCTCTCAATTGTGCCATGGTTTTTAAAAATACATGCTCCTGTGTGATGATATTTTTTTTTTTTTTAAAGATTGCACTAAATATCAATATTATTGCGTGTTACATTGCATAAAAATAATATTTCCCATTATCAGTATTATAAATCCATGGCATAAATGAATCTCCTAACTATAATGAACAAACTGTGAAAATTTCAAGTCAAAAGCAGGTGTTTAACTAAAATTACAATGTTTTGAACTTCTGGAACATTATAAAAACTAAAAATCAAGTAAATCAAGTTTTAAAATTATTTTTATAGTTTTAGACAATTACAAGTTGAACAAACGCATCAAAAACCCTCAGCTTCATATCCCAGTTGTTCCTTTTGGTTTTCAATATCAAGATACCCTTTTTTTATTGTTCTTAAAGTTTTCCTACGCTCTTAAACAGGTTGACGAGATTTGTGTTCCATACGTGTTATTCGAAGAATATCTTGTTTCTGAGTTTTAGTGGCTGTTACAAAACC
The DNA here is from genome assembly GCF_038396675.1 of Hydra vulgaris. Lineage (NCBI taxonomy): Eukaryota > Metazoa > Cnidaria > Hydrozoa > Anthoathecata > Hydridae > Hydra > Hydra vulgaris. The sequence goes on along the minus strand of NC_088924.1, from coordinate 31,953,579 downwards.
ATCACATCCAAATTATGATAAAACTTCTCTAATACCATTTCCTCCATCATTAAAATGTAAGACTGCAGAGTATACTGCCATTTCAAAAACCTCTCTGGTAACAAAAACTGATTTTGGACACTTTTGTCACACTAATGAATTAAGACATTCATTAGCATTTTGAGTTTATATACAAGGTATCAGCAGATAAATCAAAGAATATAGGCTTAATTGTATCATGAATCCACTTTGATAGTGATATTTTGTTTTTATAGAAAGAAGTTCCTTTGATTTTATCATATTGCCATTTACACCATGTGTTTTCAGACCATGGGCAAAATGAATGTCTAAAGTTTTGATCCGGAAACTCCGTCGAGTGAAAAAGAACAGCAAAAACTGCTTTCTTCATAGCATAGACATTACTTAAATTTTTTCTTATGGCAAGACCATAATAATTTTGCATACTGTTTATAGCAGACTCAGTCAATTTATTTCTACCATGAATTGGGGTCTTCGTACTTTTATATGACTGTACAATACTGCGCAATTGTGATCCCATTCGCTTTTGAGCATGTCCTACACATTCAAGTTTTTCTGGTGTTATATTGTAAGACTTGTATGGCTGAGAATCAATAACTTCTTTATAAGAACTTAAATCGCCATATCCAAGATATCTATCATAAATGATGTTATAATTTTCAATGGAACGAATGAAAATGTTTATCGCACCAGCACTTTCCATAGAACGAGAAGATTTTAAATGATTGATTGAACAACTATGAGATAGTTTCCAAGTTTTATATTTCAAAGAACCTTTACGACTCTGAAATATAAAACTTACAAGTTTTATATTTCAAAGAACCTCTTAGAAAGTACTTCTACATCAACACATTTGTCTGCAATGATTCCAGACACGTAACCATTTAATGAAACGTATCCTCTCTTTTGCCAAGCACCATCAATTTTAATACATCTTCTTATTGGTTCATTATTAAAGTCTATTTCCTTACAAGCTGCATTTTTCATGGATACAATGGCTACATTTTTATATTCCTTTGCAACTTTTTTAAATTTCTCCATTCCACTGAAACCTTTTCCTATCTCACGAAAAGCAACAACAGCACGTAGGTTTGCTTCAAACACAGTTTTTCCTTGAGACTTATCTGTAGTTGAACACTTCACTGATGTGTATGAAGATTAAAAAGACTCATTCCAATCACAACAAATACAACTAATTTTGAATAAATGACAAAAACCCTTTCGAGATGTTAGGTTATCTGTTAACGTTATTGTACTGTTACACTCAGGGCATTTTAGAAGTGATGCTAGATTCTTTAAATTCCAAAAGTTTACAATACATAAATAATTGTCATTGTTATTAATACTTTTGTTTGTGTCATTGCATTAATATTTTTTTCCAAGCTGAGATGAAACTCAAAGCAACTCAAAGAACAGCTGAAAGCCTTATTTTTAATCTTTAAAAATGTGCTTTTGTTACTTGAAAGCATGACTGAAAATGTTCATAATTTGCATAACAAATAAAGCAAAGTATACATAACATATGCGTTTTAAAAATACATAGTACAAGATTTTGTTTAATAACAAAAAAACTAAAATATATTTTAAACTTTTTTTTCACAATAAGAAAGCTGAATATATTTTTTACAAAAATCATCCAACAGAAAAAACAATTTTTTTTTGAATTTTGTGCCTTTTTTTTATAGGTGAACCACCTTAAGTGTTTTAATACTTTGTGGTTACTTTATATATATATATATATATATATATATATATATATATATATATATATATATATATATATATATATATATATATATATATATATATACATACATACATTTATATATAAAACGGATGATGCGGAAGTTATCGGACAAAATAAAAATGTCAATAACTTATTTATAAATAAAAAAACAAACTACTATTATGTTTTTTTTAAATAAAGCATTTATCTTTTAATAAAAATATATTATTTTTTATATGAAAAAACACCATCTGCAATTGATCTCAATTTTGCTCTGATGCCTTTCATATGCGACTGTCAAAAGTTTAAATCAATTTCTTATAGTTTTAGTTTAATGCGATCAATCAAAACTTGCTCTGTTGAAGCTTGCCAATCTCCCTCGTAAACCTTCTGTGCCAAATGTCCCCAAAAATTTTCAATTGGTCGTGCTTGAGGCACATTTGGGGGATTGGATTCTTTATCAACGTAATAGACATATTAGTCCATCCAATTTAGAGAATCTTTAGAATAATTAGAACTTGCTAAATCTGGCCAAAATAAATAGTCAAAGTCTCCATGATACTTGGGAATAAATGGAAGAAGTCGTTTTTCTAAACATTCATTAATATAGATTGATGAATTGATCGCTACAGCCTTGGAAGTGCGAAACAATGGCTCGGACATACCACGGTCAGATATGGCTATCCACATTAATAATTTTTTTGAAAAATTGCTCTTTTCCTATAAAACGAACACTTTCTGGGCATGTCTTTTTGTTGTTTGTGTAGTATCCAGAATTTCCAGGCATGTTGTCCCCTGCAAAACAAAAGTATTTTTCGTCATTGATGACTAGAAGCGATTTTGTGTTATAGAGTTGGTTAACTAGTTTCCTGCTTCTTTTCTTTGCCTTTATTTGTTGTTCTATAGTGTATTTTGGAGTCTTTTCACGTATTCAATATTTAATATTCATTTTTTTTAACTGACGACCAATTGTCGATTGATTTACACCAAATTTAATACCTATTTTTCTCTGACTGACCCCTTTTCGATTGCTGACAAGTCTCGTTAATTCGACTTTCTTTTCTCTAGTCCAGGATGTCGGACGACCAGGGTGCTTTCTATCAGAAAACGATTGAACAGTTTCAAGTCTTTTTAGGTTATCATATATTGTATTTCGAGCAAATCCTTCCTTTTCAAAATGATTTACGATTTTTTTTTTTATATTAGGTTTATTTACAAAAAATATTTTTAGTCGCTTTCGAAAAGATTCTCGTTCAGCTGCATTTAACCTCATTTTACCACAAAAACTGATTATTATGCTCAAGTAATAATCAGTTTTTGTGATAAAATCAAAGATAAGCCACAAAAACTTATTATTATGCTCAAATAATGAAATTAGGATTTGTTCGATAAATTCCGCATCACCCGTTATATATATATATATATATATATATATATATATATATATATATATATATATATATATATATATATATATATATTTATATATATATATATATATATATATATATATATATATATATATTTATATATATATATATATATATATATATATATATATATATATATATATATATATATATATATATATATATATATATATATATATATAGATTTTCCCCTCAACTTTTGTCAACGGTGTTTCCTCTTCTACATTGTCGAAACTGAATGCAGCTAATTCATCAGTCATGTCTTCATCAGCACTGTCTATTTCATCATCGTCATCAAAAATTTGATTGGTAATCAATGTAACAACATTGATTACCAATCAAATTTTTTTGATTGGTAATCAATGTTGTCATATAGTCAACTGGATCATCATCAACTTGAACCACTCGTCTCTTATTCAAATAATTTTCTTTTGCTCGCTTTTTAATCAGGATTATTTCTTCTTTTGACCAGCTTCAATGGTTTCCTAATATCATAATGCTATCATTTAGAGTGTCGTGATTCATAGATAAACGTTGATCTGATAATATGCTAGTTACTGTGCTAAACATTCGCTCCAAGCTTGAGTTTGATCTGGAAATTGCGAAGATAATCGATGTAACTTTTAATAAATTAAGAAACGTTGACTTTTATACAAGAATGTCGACCTCCAAATTTCTCCTGTCTGGCTGTGTACTATTGCTTCAAAATTGGTTCTTGAATGAATTAAAAAAAGTTTCCTATCTTGGAAAACTAACTTTTCATTAAAATTGAAATGTTTCAATGGTGTTTTAAAATGTGTGGATAAAAACTTTATTTCTTCGGAGCCAAACTATTTAATAAATGTTGACATCGTTACTTTGTTTCTTTTTCAAATGTCCTTGATTGCAAATATTCTAAACAATAGAATCGTTTTAAATTTGAGTTAAAATAAATAATAGTTAATAAAAAACCTATACAATGAACAAAAACTAATTTCAAAAATTACTCTAATATTAATATTTATTTTTATTATTAACCATGTGTGGAATATTACAAACAATAAATCAAATAAATCTTACTTGATATTTTCACAAGATTAAAAATACTCTGCAGTTTCAGTTTTCTTATAATGGTTTTCTAATTTTCTGTTCTTATTTTATTTCGCATTTTTGTATTCACATTGTGTTTCCACGTGCACATTCCATTATTGAAATTAGTGACTATTAACGACTTCAAACTGCTCATTCATTACGTTAGTGCAAAAGAGAACGACTTAGTGCTTTTTATATTTTATATTAGTGCTTTGATAATAAGAATATCTTTAATAAAAAATCTTTTTTAAATATTTTATGAAAATTAAAAAAATAATCCCGAACTATTGGACAAGCGTTATTTTATACGCTCGTTATAAGCTGAACGAGCGTTGTTTATCACGCCTAGAGCGTTTGAAAATACCGTTTACGGGAGCGTTTTACGAGCAGAGTGTGATCGCACTCGCTTCATCGCAAGCCCTGTATATATATATATATATATATATATATATATATATATATATATATATATATATATATATATATATATATATATATATATATATATATATATATATATATATATATATATATATATATATATATATATATATATATATATATATATATATATATATATATATATATATATATATGGGTGTTAGCCAGCCTTATGGCACTGCATATACCGCCTTATAATGACAGCACATATAAGGCGTATACCCCTTATAATGACAACGTATACAATATATAAACTGAAAAGAAAAACAAATTTAATGAATGGTATAATAAATCAAGGATAAACCAGAGAAAATAAAACAATAAAACTGATATGTTTTTTGAATCTCAATTAATAGTTTAATGCTAACTTTTTTTCCTATATTGCCACGTTGATATAGTGCATAGGTTTGTTAATTGTGTCAAATTGGTGTGACTGTTATATTGATTTTGGTCGAGGGTTCAAGCCCTACCTATGGATAATTTTTTTATTGTTTCATTTGCTTTGTAGACATTGGAAAATATCAAAGTTTCAATTTAAAATAATTAAATTTCAAAGTAATGAGACTTGGATTAATTAACTTTGAAATTTTGATTTTTCCAAGTCCATATATATATATATGGAATATAATATTATTTATATTATATATATATATATATATATATATATATATATATATATTATATATATATATATTGTATATATATATATATATTGTATATATATATATATATATATATATATATATATATATATATATATATATATATATATATATACATGTATATATATATATTATATATATATTATTTATATAATATATATATATATATATATATATATATATATATATATATATTATATATATATATATATATATATATTATAATAATAATATATTTTATATATATATATATATATATATATATATATATTATTGTTTGTATTATACATTATCTAACACTAGATTTTTGTGTTAGCGAACTAGAAAAAACAAACAAATTTACTGAAAGTGTTTTAATGAAGGATGAATCTCATCAAAAGGAAGGTATAAAATCTCTGAAAGAGTTCCAAATAATTGATCATTTAGAAGAAGAAGTTGTTTTATTAAGGGAAGCAGGTTTAACAGAAAAAGAAATAAAGTTGAAATTCAATACTTCAGTAAGTATTTTTTATCATTTTCAATTAGCATTCATATATCTTTATTATTGTTAACATCAATTTCTATCATTCCTATAATTTTCAATTAGTATTCATGTTTTTTTATTTATTAATCAATCAATATATTTCTGAATTAGTTGTTACATTCATGGAAGTTTACTAATAGTACATGCACTAATTTTAATTAAAAACCTTGCAAACAAACATTAAAAGTTTTAGTAGTAAAATTAATAATAATAAAAAAAAAATAATAATAATAAAAGTGGTAGCAGCAGCAACAACAGCAACAATCCAGTGATAACAATAAAAATGCTAATAATAAAAATAAAATGATCAAAATAAAAATAGAATTAATTACAATAGTGATAACAAAAATTATTGTAATCTAGTATTAGTCACATACATAGACACATATATAGACAAATACAAATACAAACATACTTACACATTTACATTCACAAATTCATATAAACACATATACTTATATCCCCTTGTATTGTATACATACATAATATACACATATATATATATACACACATACATATACATACATACACATGCATACGTATATACACACACATACAGTATATATGTATACATGCACATACATATACATACATACACATACATAAACACACACATATTCATATATATATATATATATATATATATATATATATATATATATATATATATATTTTTTTTTTAGATTATTCACCTCCCCAAGGCCCGAGGGGGGCCACTACAGTCGAGGAGGCTACTCATTTTTTTGTATTTTTATTTTTATTTTTTTTTTTTTTTTTTAGTTGTTATTCGTGGTACAACCCTCTCTCAACTCTTTAACTCCGAAACACGGACCTTTCCAAGCAAGGCCGCTGCGCGGAGAAACTAAGTTGAGCGCGGTACTTCCAGGGACGTGGTGGGAGTCGAACTCCGAACCTCTCGCTTATGAAGCGAGCGCTCTTACCACTACACCACTACCGCATTATATATATATATATATATATATATATATATATATATATATATATATATATATATATATATATATATATATATATATATATATATATATATATTTTAACATATACACATATATAAACATCTTATACATTAACTGTATTTGATTAGGAAGAAGTGAAATAGGTTACTCTTAAAAACATAGATTGAGTGGAAGGTTAGGAAAGGTTATTCCAAGAATTTATACTTTAGTTTTTTATGAACTTATATGCATAGATAACAGAACGGTGTTTTAAGATGGCTATGTTCAGATTATCACTTGATCGAAGATAATATCAGTTATTTGCATTTTTGGGGAAGAAATTGTTAAAGGTAAGAGATAGGTTTTTGTGTTGGTGATTCCAGACAAACTGGCAATTCAAGAGTTGAACAAGATCACATAGTTTAAGGATCTTCAAAGCTGTAAGATAAAGCACATTAAGTAAGTAAGTACATTAAAGATAAAGCACATTAAGTAAGTATATCAAAGTAAGTAAGATAAAGCACATTAGGATTGAATTTGTAATTCTGGAAATGTATTATTTTTAAAGCTTTGTTTTGAAGATGGAGTATCTTTAAAACTGCTTGCTGTTAAAATTGTCTCCATATTTGACAAGCATATTGTATATGTGAGCCAAAATTGGCATGATATATATTTAATAGTGTTTCTAGATTGACATAATAGCAACTTTGAAAGAATCTGGGAATAAACCATTTTGAAATGAGTTATTTATAATAATACTAAAAGGTTTAGAAATTATGTCTAGAATTAGTTTAGAAAGGAATGTAGGAAGGCTATTAGGAAAGCTATTAGGACCAAAGCTTTTTCCAGTTCTAAAAGTAGTTTTAATGAGATTAGAGATTTCATTCTCTGTGAAAGGATCAATAATGAATGAACTAGAAATTACAGAGTTGAGTTGGTAAATTTCTGTTGAAGGTATGATTTTATTTTTAAAGTTTGTTTTGGATAGTTACAAAAAAGATATTTAATATATTCAATACAGCAGTTTGATATGTACTGATATTTTCTTTCAATTTAAGTTTAAGTGTTGAACTATACTAGGAAGGTTTCATGTTAATGATTTCTTTTATCCCTTTTCCAAGTATTCATAATATTGTTTATGTTTTTGCTAAAATAAGTTGTGTAATAAGATTTTTTACTAATTTTTAATAGGTTGCTGATTTTGATTCTATAAAATTTAAATTTAGAAAGCAGTTCATTTTTAGTTCTAGTCTGTTTTTAATGAAAATAAATCTAAGTATGGTAATTACTAACATCAATTTCTATCATTTCAATTTCATTTTTAACCAGCATTTGTATTTTTTTAATTTTTAACATCAGTTTCTATCATTCCTATAATTTTTATTCAGCATTCATCTTTTTTTTTATTAACATTAATTCATATACTCAAATATTTGTCTAAAGAATTTACTAATTATTAAAAAAATTTACTGACTATTTACTAAAACATTTATCCCTTAAGACTGTCCTCTTCAGGCGGTCATCACTAATATATAATACTATTTAAATTTAATGAAAATTCAGTATTAACCTCTAAAACCATTTTTCATAAGTAAAATGAAAACAAGTTTGAACACGTTCTGATGTGTAGTTTGATTGTTTTGATTATTTTTGTTGAGAATTTTCTCATGACAAACTTCATGTTATTTCTATTTTATTAGTTTAAGGATTAGGAACACTACTTAATGGAGCATTTAAGAGGTTTAAGGGTTAACACTATTTAATGGAACATTTAAGAAGTTCAAAGGTTAAGTAGTTAAGAACACTATTTATTCATGATTGTAACATTGATATTTTTTATTTTTTATTACACAACATGGAAAAGGCAAAAAACAAAAAATCATTTAAAAAAATTAAATAATAATAATAATAATAATAATAATAGTAGCGATAACAACAATAACAACAATACAAGCCTTCCCAGAAAGCATTTGCGTTGCAGGCCTTGTTTGTCCACATTTAAAGTAGTTTTTTTAAACAGCTTGACCACATTTTTATATAGTAAGCGTTTTAAAAATTTGTGGCAAAAAAAAGCTTTAAGGAACAACAGAGAATAAAACAGCAATACTCGAAGAAAATAATACTATACGAAATACTCGAAGAAAAGAAAATAATACTATACAAAATACTCGAAGAAAAGAAAATAATACTATACGAAATACTCGAAGAAAAGAAAATAATACTATACGAAATACTCGAAGAAAAGAAAATAATACTATACGAAATACTCGAAGAAAAGAAAATAATACTATACGAAATACTCGAAGAAAAGAAAATAATACTATACGAAATACTCGAAGAAAAGAAAATAATACGAAATAGAAAATCTAAATAAAATATACTAAAAAAAATCGAAAATTAAAAAAAGAAAAATTTTATTAAAAAAATTATATACTTAAATATTTTACTGTTTTTTTTACTAGACTCATTTTTTAATTTTCTTAAAAAAAAATTTCCTTAAACTGCTTGACTTTTTGTAATTTAAGAATGAATGGTAAGTTTTAATAACTTATTAAAGTATTAATGTAGTTATTTGTGATTTCTGTTAGACTTACTAGCTCAGATTGGTCTGTTTTCTTCCATTGTTTTTAATCTATACAGAACACATCATCTTCATCAATATCTTATTGAGAGTTAATATAGAATCTTATGGACACTAAGAGTAGCAATTCTTGTTATCTCTACTACAAGCAAGCATATCAATAAGTTTGTGATAATCCTTTGATAATTCAACTGCACTTATCATTAACTTAACATTTTGATGGTAGGTGCGCATACAGTATGTGTATGATCATACACATACTGTATGTGTACCAGATACACCATTTTAGACAATTTGAGCAAAAGTTAGAAAAAAAGTCTTTATATCAGAATAACTGGTTTCAAACTTAGCATACAGTCAGGGTTGCATGGTTTTAACCAAATGGTTTAAACCATTGGTTTAAACCATTTGGTTAAAACCATGCAACCACAAATATTGATGCCACAAAAATGTCTCAAAAAACTGGGCGCAAATGTGATATGATTTGGTTAAAATATACACAAGTGACTGTTCCAGAAAGAAAGGGGTGTAGAGCAGTTTGTAATGCGTGTAGAAAAGAAATGGAAGGTCAAATTCAAAGGATGCATGAACATATAAAAAAGTGCAAGCAATCACAACCCCATGAAATTATGGATTCAATTAAAGATCAACAACTTCTTGAAGGTAATTAAATGACTGCATTGTCATTTAAAATTTTATACTTTCCCTAAATTGGAAACATATATTTAGAATAATTCAATAAACTGCAATTTCATTTTAAAGGTAACTCACCATCAACATCACAACAACAAATGAAAAGGTTTCAGCCCAATTCAACATCAGCTGATAAATATTTGAAAATTGATAAGTTTTTCACACGAACAAGCCTCAAAGAGAAAGATTTATTTGATCTGCAACTTGGTAGATTTATATACAGTACAAACTCTAGCTTCAGAACAGTTGAACACAAAGAATTTAAAAAATTTATCAATATGCTTCATCCAGGATACACTCTACCTAATAGAACTCAAATTGGAGGAGAAATATTAGATAGGGTTTATGTAGAAGAAATTGAAAAGTGTAATGTATTGAATGGTAAAATTGAAGCCATGTCTTTAGATGGCTGGAGTAAAGTACATAATGAACCTATTGTTTGTATCTCTGTAATTACAGATAAAATTAACATTTTAGTAGAAACAATCAACACTTCTGGTCATTCACATACTGGTGAATATCTTACACAATTAGCAAGAGAAGCAATAGATTCTGTAAGACAAAAATTTGGATGCACAGTAAAAAGCTTTGTGACTGGCAATGCAGCTAATATGAAATCAATGAGACAAGAACTGTCATCTGAAAAAGATATTATCATAACTTATGGGTGTGCTGCTCATATACTGAATCTTTTAGCAAATGATCTTAACATTGAAAATGTGAGCAAGCATGTTACACAAATAATAAAATATATAAGAAATAATCATCAAGCTGGAGCAATTTATAAATTAAGCGGAGGAACAAAATTGCCACTTCCTACTGAAACTCCCTGGAATTCTGTATGTGATTTACTTGAAAAATATGTCAACAACTAGAGCATCATTTTCACAATGTTTGAAAAAAATAAAGACTTGGATCTCATGATTGGTAAAAAAGTAAGTGATATACAGATAAAGCGAAACGCAGAGGATTTATTAAAAATATTAAAACCAATTGCAGCAGGTCTAGATAAGTTGCAAAGTGATCAAACAAAAATAAGTGACACTGTTGAGATTTTTAAAGATTTGATGAACAGTTTATCATTTTTATCAAACGAAAGAAGAAAAAAAATTGAGTCTAGATACCTTCAGACTGTCAGTGATGCTCATTTACTGGCAAACATACTAGATCCTAGATATTTTTGATCTAATCTTTCTGAAAATGAAAATGAAGCTGCCATAAATTTCGCAGATAAAGAGTTCAAGAATTTGTTACCAATAATATTCAAATTAAAAGCCAAATCTGCTCCATTCGATAAAAACTATTTGTATAGTGAATCTGTTTTAAAAAATGTATCACCAATAGAATGGTGGAAATCTCTAAAAATTGTGGATTGTAACATAGTGGATTTTGAAGGTTTATTAAATGCACCAGCTTCTAGTGCTGGAATTGAAAGAATTTTTTCAATTTTTGGCCTTGTTCATTCTTAGTTAAGAAACCAATTGGGAGTAGAAAAAGCAGCAAAGCTTGTATTTATATATAGAATAGTAAATAATGACGTATTGAATAATTTTAATGAAATATAACAGTAATATTGATAAAGAATATAGTTTACTCAAATAAAATGCGTTATACTTTTTTTTAATTTAAAAGGATAACTAAATACGGCATTTTTTAATAAAAACCTAATTTAAACCAAAAAAACCATAGTTTTTTTGTTTTTTTTAAAAAAACGTATGGTTTTTGGTTTTTTTCAAAAAAACCGGTGTTTTTGCAACTCTGCATACAGTAAATACATGTACAAATGAGATATTTCCTTGTTGTTTTTTTTATAGGGAAAGATAAAATACTATTTTTCTGCAGCAGTTTGCATGATATTTGCAACTTTCTTTTTCTATACATTTGTTAGACCAAGATATTGGAACCAGTGTTCGTATTTTTCTGAATTTTCTAATTCCAATTGGAAGTTAGCATTTTTTTTTTAATTTTTCTTATAAGTATATCCATGTCATTTGCTTTACTTTTAACTTCTTTATATGATTTATTGAAGGTTTGTGGTTTAGATGATTTATTGAAGGTTCGTGGTTTAGATGATTTATTGAAGGTTCGTGGTTTAGATGATTTATTGAAGGTTTGTGGTTTAGATGATTTATTGAAGGTTCGTGGTTTAGATGATTTATTGAAGGTTTGTAGTTTAGATGATATATTGAAGGTTCGTGGTTTAGATAATTTATTGAAGGTTCGTGGTTTAGATGATTTATTGAAGGTTCGTGGTTTAGATGATTTATTGAAGGTTCGTGGTTTAGATGATTTATTGAAGGTTCGTGGTTTTGATGATTTATTGAAGATTCATGGTTTAGATGATTCATTGAAGGTTCGTGGTTTAACTGATAAGGATCTATATTTAAAGTTCTTGCAATACCTAACTTTACTGTTTTTTGAACATGATTTCTTTTTACTAAGAACAACTCTTGAATGACTATTCACAGCAGGCGTTTTGAGAAGACTTAAGTTCATAGTTGTCAAAGAAAAATTTTCCTTTAAATAGTTGTTTATAGCAAGTTCATTCTCTTCATCTTCATAAATCTGGCTGCAAGTTGGTTTTCCTGGTCCATCATCCTTAAATGACATCAATTTAATTTCACTTTATTGCCATATCATTTCTCCAGGAATAACATTAATACCAATGTTTTTAATTTCCTAGCAAATTTCTTTACATCCTCCTAAAAACATGAGTGATAATTACTACTTCAATGATTTTGCAAAAAGTATATATAATTACAATATAGTTTAAAAAAAGTTTCATGGTTAAGTAATGATACCTTTTCTTCTTTTTCCATTGTGTGAGTTTAATGGATCACAGCAAGGTATGTTGATTGTGGAGTAACATTTTAAGTAAGCTTTTTTTTTTTCATTATTAAATAATAATTTTTCTTAATTTTTTAAATAAAACTTTCATTGTAATTAAATCAAATTCAAAAAAGAAAACCCTTCCAGTTTTTTTCTAATAAGGAGTTTGTTATATATAAAATCATAGGAAAAAATTCCAGAATCATATCTTTTAGATATCTCAGGATTTACTACCTTTTGTACGGGGCATCAAAATACTTATAAAAAGTGTTACACCACTTTGAAACTGAACTTTCATAAAGAAGTTTTTGTGTGTTTTAGCTATCATTTTTGAGTTCCTCTCCCTAAAAAATAGTTAGGTACAAATTTTCAACACTATTGAGCAAGTGTTTCATAACTTAAAGTTGTGTTATGTAATTAGCTTAAAAAATAAATGGCGTTGAAAAAAATAATCAAAAAAGGGATTAGGAATGAGTATCGATATCTCTAAAACCGTAAGGAGTCAGACACTAAAATTTGGAGTGGAGTTTTTTTTTCATTAATTTAAGTTTGTATACCAAAAATCATCAAAATCTGAGGTGGGATGGTGTCAAGCATAAATTGAATTAAGCTGGTATGACCCTGTTACAAAAAATTCATTTGTTATTCTTGATTATAAGGTATATATTTAGATAACTGAAATTTTTATTTTGCATAGAAAATTCTTGATAACAAAGTATATCTTTATATTCATACTTTTGAGTTGAAAAAAATTTACACTTTTTTTTGAAATAAATTTTTTTATTTATCTTTATTCATTTTCTCATTGAAACCAATTGATGCCATACATGAAGGAAAAAAAAAACTTTAACTAAATACACATTTGTTATAAACTTCTATTCTCTCAATAAAAACCAAATTAATTTTTTTTTATCTGAGAAATAATAATTATCTGGCATTATTACGTTACTGTAAAATTATACCGTTTTAATTTTTTTTTTTTATCAGTATTTTTATTTTAATTTACATTTTTTATTATTATCTTACTATTATTATATTTTTTCAATAAAATAATTTAAAAAAACAATAAAATAATTGTATTTTAATGAAAACATTATTGTGAACATCTCCTAAGTTTAGTGCAACAGCTTTAATACGCATTCAAATGAGAATTCTTTTGTGCGTAAATGTCCAAGGGAATTTTAGGGTTGCAATTGCTTTTACTTGTCCAAACAGTATTATGCCAATTGTATATAATTGTCCAAGAGAAATTGTATGTGTAGCAATCAATAAATACAAGCAAAAATCCAAGCTCTCAACAAGGAAAACAAGAATCGTCTTCAGTTCACTTGTCAGATCAAAGACCAGCAAGAACAGAATCAATTTGTTAAAAGGTTCTATCCACACCTAACTTCAATACCAGCTCCCTAAAGACTCATATTAGGTCTTTTCATCTAGAGCAGGCCAGAGCAAAAACCAAAAAAGCAACAACTAAAAAAAGAGTCACATCTCTAAGTGTACGGCATGGTATCTTAGGTCATATGTGAGACTGTTTCTGCATCAATGATGCTTTTAGTTGATAAGTGAAATGATTTGTTGTGCTGGATAGTTAGGTTTGTTATAACCAGTTTGACTGTTGATTTAAACCAAATTTTACTAATGTTTCTTTTAGTTGAATTTGTCAAGATCATTGCACCTCCATCTATAGTTGAGACCAGCACTTAAGAGAATTTCAAAAAAGGAACACATTGTAAATGTAGTTAAACCTGCTTTATCTGCCAAGCTATAACCACTCTCTACAAACTTTTCTACAAATACTATCATGGTCATTGTTCAAACAAGCTATCATTTCTAATGTGATTTTTTCTCTTAGTTTCGGAAATGATCCCAAGTTATGAAAAAAATACCTACACCTGAGAAATCGAAACAGGTAGATTTGAGTAAATTTGATTTTTTTCCGAATTAAAAATTTAATAAGCCATCAACCAATAGATTTTTGAGGACCTTTTTTTTTTTTCTAAAGACAGTCAGCACTTTTATAAGATTCATCCCATGCTTTTTTAGTAAAATACTTTTCAATGAAATACCACGTAATTATCATATTTTTTTTTCATAAGTTTTCAATTGCATTCTACTTTTTGAAAAAACTATTCAATAATATTTTTCAAAAGCAAAAAATTTTTTTCTGAATTTATTTGTTAAAGGGATCCCAAACCTCTGAGACATGTTGTGTTCATATTAAAGAGAGTGATTAAAAAAAAAATGTTTGGGCTAAATTTTTTTGATTAAAACAAAAGAATAAATGAAAGCCAAGAAAAACCAACTTTTTTATTTTAGTCGAAGCTCGCCTTCTCAGTTTTATTGTAGGCCTAAAAGTCACCGTAATATACGCCGCAATCTACAGACTTGATAATTTATTCAAGCGCATTTTATTCCTAAGAGTTTCAATACATGACATCATTGATTTTTTTGTTTGCATAATCCATCTCTTACGCAAACAAGAAAATTCAATGAATTCAAGTCAAATTGCGGCGCATATTATGCTAACCTCAGTTTTATTGTAGGCCTAAAAGTTAGCATACTTCAACTAAAATAAAAAAGTTAATTTTTCTTTGTATTCATTTATTCTTTTGTTTTAATCAAAAAAATTTAGCCCAAACATTTTTTTTTATTATTCTCTTTAAAATAAACACAACATGTCTTGGAGGTTTGGGATCCCTTTAAAGCTTGAAATATTTTAGTAATTTTTTAAATAATTTTAGCTAAATCAAGTTTTTTAAGTAATATTGATATTAATTTGAAAAAGTTTGAAAAAATCAAATTTGAATTTGAACAACTTTGAGTATGAAAATTTAAACAAATTTAAATGAATTTGACCAAGCATAGAATTCAGCACAAACAAATTTAAATGAGTTTGACCTAGCATAGAATTTAGCACAAACACATTTGAATGAATTTGACCAAGCATAGAACTCAGCACAAACAAATTTGAATGAATTTGACCAAGCATAGAATTCAGCACAAAAAATATAGTTTAATCATAAAAATCATAAAATTTTTCTACCTTCTTTATAAAGTTATGAAAATAAAATGATTCTATAACAAAATTAGCTTTAATTAAAATAATAAATAGTCATAAAATTATATTCAGCACATCAAACTGCTAAGCTAATGGCTAATGAAATATATGTGGACACAAAAAACATTTTTTTTGTGTCCACATATATTTCATTAGCTTAGTGGTTTGGTTTGCTGTTCTCTTTACTAACAAAACAAAAGGTCTCCTTTATTCAATGGAAATTTTTTTCATTATAATGGTTTTTTTAATACAAAACAAAACAATTTTTAATTGTTAAAAAAGTTTATATAACTTTTTTATACATGTTTATGCATACTCAGCCCTTGAAATTAGGGTCAGCATTTGGCAATGCCGTTATAACTGCCAACATAAAAATGTTTGCAGTCATTAAATTATCGATGACCTAATTTCTATGTTTTATGTTAACCCTTTTGTGTCAAAATTTTTTTGCCGACATGATGCCAACCTCTAACAGTTTAAAGTCAGCAAATTATTGCCAAACTCATTTTTCCTAGTTCCGAGGTTGCTTTCAAAAAAATAATAGACAGTTAAATATAGAATATATAATTGTGTCAGTAATACTTTAAAAACATTTAAAATAATAAATAATGTCCGACATCATGCAGGATCAGGAAAATTAAAAAAAAGTATGTAAAAGCGCAAAAACATTTTATTAGGTAGGAGCCAATTCACAGTAAGTTATTGTGACATATATTTTCAATATTTTCATCTTCGGTACAAATATCAACTATCTTATAACCTGCTGTTGCAAAGGAGTACTGCTACATCGACTAAGAGTTTGGGCTAAGGAAGCAATCTTTTTTTTCTTTGTTCTTTGTTTTTTTCCTTCTTTTTCCGAAAAAGCCATGTACTATAAAGATAAGCAAAACTAGTAAGAAATTGCTAATTTATATATGCTTCAGTAGATATTTATGACAACAATACAGATGTTTGAAAACATTATTTTAGGTACAAACTCAGGTATTTAAAAACATAAAGTTTGGGGTTGACTGTAGTTGAAATAAATGCAAATGTAATATTTAATAAAAAATTAACATAAACACTAATAATATCATGATCATGTCCCACTTTTACTAGAAACATAAGATTTATCATTATGAATCCAAATATTACTAACTTTCCACCAAAATTTCTAAACAAAGATTATCTTTGATCCAGTCATCAAAAGAATAAATATATAAGTTTTCTAGTGGATAAAGACTTAAAAAAAAAAGCATTAAAAAAAGTTTATATAAATGTGAAAGCATTCAATCTTTATTTAGGAAATCGAGGTGCATCTTGTGAACTGTGGGTATAATTAACAAATACTTGGATATTGAAAGAATAGAAAATGGTTTAGCAATTAACCATGGTAGTATTACTAAGTATCAAACTTTTAATCAACTAGTAGACCAACTTCTTAATAAAAATGAAACTTTTAATCAACTTGAACTAGTAGACCAATTCTTGTTCAAGTTGGTTTAAAATTTCAAATACTCAAAGAGAAAAATGATTATGCAATATAAGGAAAACAAAAAGGACAAATCAACAAGTTCCAACTAGTGATACACAATCAAGTAAGTTGTAATAACTTTTATTTTTTTAAGTTTAATAACTTTGTAGTATTCTGGAAATATTTGGTTTGTAAACAAGTTTTAGTTTTTACGTAAATAGTTATATATATAATAGTTATATAGCAGATTATGTCTTGCAACAGAGGCTACAGCTTAGCTATTAGAATTTTTTGAAACAAAAAATGACCTCAATACTAACAGAAATATTTTATAAACTGATATTAAAATGATATAACCCAATAACAAAATGTCATTCTGCAAACTTTATAATAATGAGAGAAATCTAATAGAAGTGTCACAACTCGTGTCACACTGAAGAAAATATATATATTAATAATAAACTTAAATAACTTTAATACTTTTTTTTTCATTGATATTAAGTCATATTTATATTACAAGTAAGAAAAGTCATATTTATATTACAAGTAAGAAAAATTTTTTTTTTAAGTGTTGTTGCTCTAACTAATTATTTTTATGATAAAAAAAAATCCAAGTTAATAAGAATTTTGAAACTTAATAAAATTTTTCAAAAAATTCTCAACCATATATGATTCCAGGATTCCCAGTCCTCCTTAAAAACCTTAAATATCCTTAAAAAAAAAAACTCTTTAAAATATATATAAATATATATATATATATAAATATATATATATATTTATATATATATATATATATTAGATATATATATATATATATATATATATATAAATATATATATAAAAATATATATATATAATATATATATATAAATTATGTTAGTGTATTCTACAAACAGAGTGCTCAATGTTCTAAAAGAACAGATCAATAATAAATTGTATTAATTGTAATAAATTTATATATATATATATATATATATATATATATATATATATATATATATATATATATATATATATGTATATATATATATATATATATACACATATATAAATCAACTTCTTTCTCCGCGCAGCGGCCTTCTTCGTCAAGGTTTATGTTTCGGAGTTATAGAGTTGGGAGAGGGTTCTAACCACAAGTAGCCTTCTCATATGTAGTGGCCCTCTTGGCCTTGGGGAGGTGAATTACTTAAAAATATATATATATATATATGTATATATATATATATATATATATATATATATATATATATATATATATATATATATATATATATATATATATATATATATATATATATATATATATATATATATATATATATATAAGGGTCCACAAAACAGCAATTTAAAAAAATTGATTTTGTCTGGCTCCTAATTGTGTTCTATATATTAAAAAAACACTGACTTTTAATTTTTTTAGAGGTCCCCCAACACCCTTGAATATTTGACTCCCTAATGATTTCAAAAAAATAGTTTTTCAAAGGTAGGTCATGTTGGGTCTCAATTTGAGCGAAATTTTATAAAAATTTCAAAAATAATCATTATTTTCATAAAAAAAAAATTCACATTAGATTTTACTGCAATAAATATGACATTTTTAAAGGAAAAATGAAAAAGGTGCATTTTTTGTAGTTTTCATAGCAGTGAAATATAAAGTATTTTTTTTTCAAATGATGATTATTTTTGTTTTTGTTGTTTGAAATCTTACTAATAAAAATATAAATAAATCAAATAATAAAAAAAGTTACAAAATGAACTATAAAAAAATACAGCATGAAACTCCTAAATCACGGTTGACATTCTATGAAAAAACACGTTATGAATCTATTTTTCTTTGAAACCAAGGACTATCTCATTGTCAAAAAAACAATTTAAAAAAAAAGTTAAATATTGCATATTCCATTTAACAATGAAGCGAACCAAGCAAAGTAGGAGCACATGTAGGTATTTGGGCCTGCATGAACTATACAGGAGTTGTATGCTATTGATTATTTGAGGGTTGAATAATTTTGATAGATATATCGAAATTTTAGAATATTGATAATGCCTTCTTCCCTCAATCGATATATTTAAAGGAGAAAACAACGATATCAGATATCAACAATATATCAAGTCTTGTAAATTCAATGCCAAAGAGAGTAAATCAATGATTACAAGAGAAATGTGGTTCTACAAAATAATAAAATAGTTTTTTTTGCTGTATGTTTTTTTTTAATTGTTCTTATATATTACTAGAAATATATCCTTAACTTTTAGCTAATCTTTTTTTTAATTAACACGTTTAATTATTTTTTATTTTTTAGTTTAAAAACCATTTTTTAGATTTTTTTTTTTGATTTCCATGTACTTAGTGGCTGGCCACTTTGTACATGGAAATCAAAGACTTAAGTATAACATTTTTTTAATCTAGTAGTGTTACATATGTTTTAGGTCAAGTTTTGAAATTTGAAATTAGACTGTTCTTGTTTTTCTATTACTAATTTTTAGTTCATATAATACTAAATGAAATGTCATTATTTAATGATTCTCTTTATATTTCGATGACATTAAAACTGACATATCAAAATCTAATGCATTAAAAAGAGCTGCATTTGAAAAACTAGAATCTCTTGAAAAGCTTTATGTTGAAAAAAAGAAGCTTGTTAAAAAGAAAAATGAACTTTTTTAATGTTATATATATATATATATATATATATATATATATATATATATATATATATATATATATATATATATATATATATATATATATATATATATATATACAACCCGTAGATGTTGTCCGAAAGTTTTTTCCAAATTTTATTGACAAAAAGTAAAAATTAAAATGCAAGACCGGAATTATTTTTATTTATTAATTGATAG
The DNA here is from genome assembly GCF_038396675.1 of Hydra vulgaris. Classification (NCBI taxonomy): domain Eukaryota; kingdom Metazoa; phylum Cnidaria; class Hydrozoa; order Anthoathecata; family Hydridae; genus Hydra; species Hydra vulgaris. Next base: position 31,933,273 of record NC_088924.1, on the reverse strand, counting down.
ACTGCCTGCCCCAACCAAACCCTCAGTCGATGTAGCAACACTCCCTTGCGGGTCAGGCTAAAAGATAGTAGATGTAGCAGCACTCCCTTGCGAGTCAGGCTATTTGTCAGTCGATGTAGCAGCACTCCTTTGCGAGTCAGGCTATTTGTCAGTCGATGTAGCAGCACTCCCTTGCGAGTCAGACTATAAGATAGTCAATGTAGCAACACTCCGCGCATGATTTACAGTGAAAAAAAATAAAAATGAAAACATTTTATTAAAAAAATTAAAAATAAAAACATTTTATTAAAAAAAATAAAAATAAAAACATTGTTTATATTGTTAAAAACATTCAGAATGTTTTTAAAAACATTCTGGTCAATTAAATTTGCGTTTTTGTGGTTTTTTTAAAAAACGATTTATTTGTAATTAAATTAATGGTTTTTACTTTCGTCCAACACGCAAATGTTGGACGTGTGTATATGTGTATAAAATGTGTGTGTGTGTAGTATATTATATTTATAATAGTTTATCTATTTACATTTAATATTTATTGAAAAAAGAACAATTTTGTTTTTAAAGTAATTATTTTCTCCTTAATTCTCCTTTTTTTTTCCTTGAAAAAATTGGTGATTGCGACCAAATCTCCTTATAAATTGGGAAAATGTATCCTTAATTCTCCTTAAAGTCCTTATTTTTAGCCTCAGTTTTAATAGTGATAATCCTGCATTCCAAAAGTTATTTTTACCACAAAAATAATATAACAAGGTATACCTTTTTATATCAGGTACAAATTAGATGTTAAATATTAGGGTGAAACTATTTGAACAATTTTCAAAATTAAATTTTTCTGAATTGTGAAGAATTTTTTTTAGTAAAATAATAACCTTACTTTTTTTTTTAGTAAAATAATAACCTTACTTTTTTTTAGTAAAATAATAACCTTACTTTTTTTTTTAGTAAAATAATAACCTTACTTTTTTTTTTTAGTAAAATAATAACCTTACTTTTTTTTTAGTAAAATAATAACCTTACTTTTTTTTTAATAAAATAATAACCTTACTTTTTTTTTTAGTAAAATAATAACCTTACTTTTTTTTTAGTAAAATAATAACCTTACTTTTTTTTTAGTAAAATAATAACCTTACTTTTTTTTTTAGTAAAATAATAACCTTACTTTTTTTTTAGTAAAATAATAACCTTACTTTTTTTTTAATAAAATAATAACCTTACTTTTTTTTAGTAAAATAATAACCTTACTTTTTTTTTTAGTAATATAATAACCTTACTTTTTTTTAGATGAGTTCCATGGAGGAACCAACATTTTTGACAATTTTTACATTTGTAATTTCATTTTTACAAATATGAGTAAAATTTTTTTTTTTGAACAATGTTATCTTGGGACTTTTAAGAAGCAAAAGGCTTGTTTTGAAGATGCTGCTTAATTGAAAAAAAAAGGTTGAAATATACAAATATGTAATTAATACAGTTCCTAACCCGTCAAAACTGTTGGCTTCTAGAATAAGCACAAGCGTTCATCTAAACTTATGCTAAAAAATTTTTTTTTTACATTTTTTAACTAATAAAACACCATTTGTGTCTCAGAATTATTTCTTTTCAAACTTTTTTTTTGCTATAAAAGTTGCTCACCCCTTTTAAAAAATTTTGTTAAGTTTTAAAATTTATAATACCTGGCTTAGAATTTGCAACCATTATGATTGTAAATTCTAAAACCACTATGATTTTACATTTAATCATGTTATATTTTAGTTTTATATAAGTAAAAAAAATTTTTTTTCAATGTAATAATTTTTATTTCCTTAGTTTTACTTCAACTTTGAGAATTCCTGTTTTCTCACATTGCAATACGGAGTAGGACTTGGCTAATAGATTACTAAATATTGTAATAAGACTATACTAACATTACGGTGCAATCATATTATAGTAATTGGTGGTTAATCATTGACAAAAAAACTAAAAATTAGTTCATAAATAGTTGCCTCTATGATTTTTTTTTCGGATCAAAATAATTTTAAATTTTATACATAAATATGTCTAGCTTAGAATAATTTTCTCACTTAGGTTTGTCTGGTAAAAAATTAGAATAACTTTAGTTCAAGGATTATCTTTTTCCAGATATAACCAGAATTCCGGATATTTTTCTTAACTTTTAGTTTTTCCCGGAATTCAAAACGTTTTCATACAAGTTTAGGTATATATTTTTGTAACATATTTGTTTTTTAAGCTTTTTCAATCATCACTCATACCAAAGTAATAAAAAGTTTGGAAAAAAGTTTGAAATAACTCAGCTTAAAGCAAATTTAAGAGAAAAATATATTCCAGATTTTTTCCATATATTCCATATTTTTTCCATATTTTACCCTAACAATTTTCTAGGTTTTTAAAATATGACCTGGATGATCTATATTAATAGCAAAAAACATCTACATTAATAAAGAAAAACTTGTGCAAATGTTACATAGCTTTGTGAGCAAGAAGTTCCATATTCAATCCCCACCACATCCATGGTAGTATCACACTCAATTTGTTTCTCAGTGCATAGCATGTATTTAAATATATATATTATATAAATATATATATTATAAAAATGTATATATTATAAAAATGTATATTATATAAATCATGATGAACCTTCTGATGTAGAAACAACTTGTTGATGAAAATTAGATAAGCGTTTTTACTAATTTATTATCGCTCTGTTATTTAAGAATATTGAGCACTTTATTTGTAGAATACACTCACATAATTTATATTTGTGTGTGTGTATATATATATATATATATATATATATATATATATATATATATATATATATATATATATATATATATATATATATATATATACAGTATTGGACAAAATATTTGCAACCAACATCAAACAATGCTAAAAAGGGTTGCTAATTTTAAATGTCTTAAAAACGAAACGAACTATACTACCACAGCAAACAGTTCAGGAGTCTGGAGTCATAGCATGCCATGACATGAGCAATCAGCTGACAGGTGACAGCACACAGGCAGAATTTCGTTGACAAGTGCCATTTTGCAGCAGACAAAACAAGTGCAACTTTTTTGGTTTGTTTTATTTTCTAAAGTCTGGTTCGTTTCAACGTCACTGAAGTTTTTTAATAATTAAAGGAAGTATCCAGAAGTTTCCAGAAGCATGCAGAAGCTTCCAGAAGTTTCCAGAAGAAGCATCTGGAAGCATCCAGTAGCATCCAGAAATATCCAGAAACATTCAGAAGCATCCAGACGCATCCAGAAGCTTCCAGAAGCATCGAAAAGAAGCATCTAGAATCTTCCAGAACAGGTTCACACAGGTTTATTTTACTATATAAGAGACATGTAAATCGACATGTAATTCAGTCAGTATATGGAAGTCAATCAGTCAGTATTATCAAGACAGTTTATCGAAGTGAGTTTTATCAAAGTGTTTTATCGAAGAACATCAATACAAGAAGTGAAATACAACAAGTGTTTCATTACATCAATACAGTCCACACGGTAAGCCTTGAGAAGCATGATTATTTAATTTTATTATTTTTATGACTTCAAGTGCAAAAATGGCTCCCGACAGTCTTGGATTGGAACTAAGAAAGTAAATTATTGGCGATTACGTAAGTGAAATGTCACAAAAAAGTATTTGTGATAAATATCGCCTGAAAAAATGGATCGTATCAAGACTATGTTCCAAATATCGTTCCACCACTTTTAGAGAGAATTCTATGATCGTCACATCCGTCAAGAAGGATCCCTGGATATCATCAGTCGAGATACAAAAGCAATTAGAGCTGCCTGTATCGGACCGAACAATCAGACGATGTGCTGTTGAAGCCGGATTGTTTTCTTGACGCCCTGCAAAGAAACCGCTGATTTCACTAAAAAACCAGAAGAAAAGACTCCTGTTTGCTACATCTCATATTGACTGGAATGTGCAGAAATCACGAACTGTCCTGTTTAGTGATGAATCGAAGTTCAACATCATTGGGAGCGATGGCATTTGTCGTGTACGTTGACCGGCCGGAACACGCCTCGATTTATGTTACTGCCATAAGACCGTGAAGCATGGTGGAGGCAATGTAATGGTCTAGGGGTGTTTTTCTGCTAACGGTCTAGGTCCAATACATCGAAACAATGGAATAATGGACCGTTTCATGTATAAAAATATCCTGAAAGATGTTATGTTACCTCATGCTGAATGGAATATGCCAATAAAATGGGTTTTTCAGCAAGACAACGATCCAAAACACACTGCAAAAGTAGTCAAGCAGTGGTTTCAAGACAACCACTTATCGGTGATGGATTGGCCGCCTCAATCTCCGGATCTCAACCCTATCGAGAACCTGTAGGAGATCGTCAACCGCAGAATTAATCGTGAAGGTGTTCGTAATAAGGGTCAACTGTTTGAACAAATCCAAAAGGCCTGGGCAGCGATTCCACAAAGTTTCATTGATCACCTAATCGAATCTATGCCTCGAAGATGCAAGACTGTGATCGACAACAAAGGATTCACCACGAAATACTAATAGCGAAATACAGCTTGGTCAACATTTTGTCGAGTTGCACTTGTTTTGTCTAGAAGGAAATCAACTATTTTTAATACTTTTGATTAATTTATTAATTTTCGTGTACAAATAATGAACTTTGTGATGAATAAAACTTGAAAAACTTTGTCTCTAAACAGTTACATAATTATTTCTCTAAATTGAAAAAATGCAGCACTTTTATATAAAGAAACTAAATTAGCATTATTTGGTTGCACTCGTTTTGTCCGATACTGTATATATATAATCTTTGAAAGTCATTTTCTTTTTTTTTTGAAAAATGAAAAGGCCCTTAACATAGCAAGTGTTTATACATCCGAACCAAAAACTTACAAGAGATATGTAGATGATTGTCACGCTTGCTTTGCTTCAATAAAACAACAACAAATGTTCCTTAACATCCTTAATGAACAACATCCTGCCATAAAATACACAGTGGAACTTGAAAACGACCTCAAACAACTCAATTTCCTAGATATTGATATTAGGAACACAGGCTCTGGAGCTAATGAATTTCAAATACATCGAAAAGAAGCTATTACAAATATTCAACTTAAACCTAACTCGAACATTAATCCTAACATTATTATTGGCGTTTTTAAAGGATTTTTATGTCGTGCAAAAAGAATTTGCTCTTCAAAACACCTTAAAAAAGAAATTGATTTTCTAATAGACATATTTGTTGAAAATGGCCACGATAAGAACATTCTAAATAATATTACTAAAGACTATTTAAAAAACAGTTCAAAAAACACCACATGTCAACCATTAGATACCCAACCCTTTATAAAACTACCTTGGATACCAATTGTTGGTCCAAAACTTCGTAAAGAATTTCGAAAACAAAACATAAAGGTTATTTTCAAATCAACTCCCAATTTAAAAAATATTTTTTGCAACAATAAAACTAAACTACCACTAAACACAAACCCTGGCGTATACCAGCTTAAATGTTCATGCGGTTTGATATACATTGGTGAAACTAAAAAGAAGGTGATATCGAGATGTATTGAACACCAGAAAAACAGCTTAAAAGAAAAATGGTCCAGTTCGGGTGCAACTGAATATATATATATATATATATATATATATATATATATATATATATATATATATATATATATATATATATATATATATATATATATATATATATATATATATATATATATATATATATATATATATATATATATATATATATATATAGAGAGAGAGAGAGAGTAAAGGACTTAGATATACAGTAAGTGGTGAAAAACTGCTCTTCGATTGTGGTTTTTAAACTGACAAAATTAAGGTTAGATTATAACAAAACATATTAATTTAATTGTGGAAAGTAATTAAGTTTAAAAAATCACAAAAACTCAAATTAAAAGACTACAATATTTTTAAAAACATTCTGAATGTTTTTATTTTAATTTTTAAAAATAAAAACATTCTGAATAGGCTTAGAGTAGGCTTCAAGGAGATTTTCCTTCTTTTGAATGGATTGGGATAGTTTTTGAACTAGCAAACTTCCCAATTGTATACATGACCTTTTCTTTGCTTTCAATCTGAACATAATACAATCTTTTATCTTCACTGCAGAGTCATTCACCTTTTTTGTGATACCAAAAGCTTCATTCAATGGATCGTATTTTCTTTGTTTTACACATTTATGATATGTCTACAGCGCTTGATCTAGTTTTGCTTGTGTGACTTAAATTGATAAATGAAAATTTGACTTCTTCAGCCATAAACTAGTTACATTTTTCTTAATTTGCTTTATGGGTTCTTTTCTCCTTTGATTGATTCTCTCAGGAATAGATAGTGACCAACAAGTTGGAATTTGGAATAGTATCCTGCTGTTATAGAACAGTTCTTCCTTTCCTATATGACTCTATGTGACTAATAATCTAAAAAATTAGTATTATTAAAGTATTAAATCTTTATTCTTTGACTTTGGTTGTTGTAATTTATTGTTTTTGATTATGTATATATGATTTATTTAGGAGAAAATTTCCTCTACTTTATGTAAAAAGTTGGATACAATTGACCAAAAACTAGAAAAGTATAGGTGCAAGCTTGCTAAACGTGAAAGTTATAATGGAACAATATCAGTTTCTAGAAAAATATATGAGCTTAATCAAGCTACATACAGCAATAGTACAAAAAATCAACCTTTTAGACATTTAGTTCAGTGTGAAGAGAAAGGTAAAGTTATAAGTTATTTCATTTTAAAACTAGTTTTTATTTTATTTTATTGAGCATAATCAAAAATTTAATAAAAATGATAAAATTACATATATACACACTTTTAAGAATATTAAGCACTCTACTTGGTAGAATACATTTTAAAATTGTTTATATACAGCAGTGGCCAAAAATTAAAGACCACTCATTTTTTTTCAAAATTTTTTTTTAACCTTAGTATAATTTTATTTTGGAAAAAGGTATCAAAAAAAGAAAAACATTTTTAGAAATAATTTTTATTGTATTTTATATTTATTATAAAAGAATTTATTATTTATTTTCAAAATAATGTTAAAAAATTAAAAAACTGACTAGTAAAAAATATAAATGGGAAAAAAAATTGGACAAAATTTTAAGACCAGTTTCAAAAATATTTTAAAAAGCAATAAAAAATTAATTTAGAAACGTGTTGTTCCTCCATTTGTTTCAAGCACTCTTGTACTCGTTCTGGCATTGAATTCATTAAAGTTTTGATTACTTCATCAGGCACATTTTTCAAATGATGAGAGATAGAAGATTTCAAATTTTCCAAATTGTAAAGTTGTTCTTTACCAAGCTTGTGATCAAGCCACGACCATAAATTCTCTATTGGATTCAAGTCTGGACTATTGGCAGGCCATGAAAGCACTTGAATTTTATTAGAATTGAACCAATTGCTAACAACATGCGTTTTATAACACGGCGAATTATCTTGCTGGAAAATAAATCCATCTTGCAACTGCCATAAATCAATGCTAGGAATAAGCGAGTATTCCAAAATTTCGATGTACCTTTTTTTATTGAGTCTACCATCGAATAAATGAAAAACGCCAACTCTACAGGCACTCATACAGGCCCAAATGCCTATTGAACCACTGCCTTGCTTTATTCATTTCAAAATGCATGATTCATCGAACCGTTCGCTTGGAAGTCTATGCAACATTACGCGACCTTTTCTGTTGTCTACCTCAACGTTCACTTCATCACTAAAGACCACACGGCTCCACTGATCTGTTGACTAATTTTTATGTAGTTTGCACCACTCTTTCCTGGCAAATTTTTGTTTTTTATTTAAGCGTGGTTTTTTTGCAGCAGCACGCTATAAATAATTTAAATTGTGGAGGCCCTTCGCACAGTTCTAGGGCTTGTTTTCAGACCATTTGATAGTGTCCATTTCGTAGACAAGTCTGTAGATGATGCTTGTCTGTTTTCTTTCATTAATCTCACTAACGAGCAAACATCACGGTCATTTAAAATTTTATTGCGTCCAGTCTTTTGACGATCATTAATTGACCGGGTCTCTTTGTATTGTTGAATTATGTTAATAATGCAAGAGTGAGACCTTCCGAGCTTTTCTGCTATTTGTCTGATGCTATAGCCTTCTTCTTTTAATACAAGAGCCGCGTATCTGTCTTTTTCTTCGATCTTTGCACGCATTTTTGTAATATTTTAATATCCTTATTGCAATTCAAAAAAGAAATGTTTATTTGATATCGAAACTCAGGTTTCGACATTTTATTTTATAGCCAACGTAATAAGCAATTAAGACAGTTAAAAAAAATAATGGATTATTATTTTTAAAAAGTGGTCGTTAAATTTTGTCCAATTTATTTAAAGAAGATTTATAAGTACTCATCAGTTTTTTAATAAGTTAAATGCTATTTAATTAAAATTAGATTAAAAAAATTATACCACTTTAATCCGTATGTTTTAATTAACAAGATATTAAAAAAAAAAATTTAATATGTCAATTAGAATCTTCTTAATTTTAATTTAAAGATTAAGAAACCAACTAAAAAATGAGTGGTCTTTAATTTTTGGCCACCGCTGTATGTATACACATTAGGGTGGTTCAGATCTTGTCAGATAGTTACACCTACAAAAATCTTGACCTACCAAGTTGTTCTACAAAAAGAACATCTACTAAAAAGTGGAACTAATTTTCAGATAACCTACTGAGGCCTAAAATGTTTTCAACCGATTATATTCTTTTTTATTTTCAACCGATTTATGAAGTTTTCATTTTCGACCGATTTTTCGGCCTATTTTATAGATTTTTATTTTCAACCAATTTGAGATAAATTAATTTTCAACCAATTACCTGGTTTGTGTTTTTAATGTTTTTTTTTTTAAACTACATCTAAAAAAAAAAAAATTTAACAATCAATAAGTTTTCCATGCTTTCATTGAACCTTATACCTCCCAATTCTGAAGACAGTGCTTCAACCACTGCACCAAAAATGATCAAATTAGGCTTGTATTCAAATCAACAACAAAGTATACAAAATAAATACCGGAAAGGCGTAGCACAGTAGTTTGAATATTTAGTAGGTTGAAAATTCAGTAGGTCAAAAATTCATTAGGTCAACGATTTAGTAGGTTAGAAAATTAGTAGTACATGTTTTAATTTGGTAAATATAAAAATTCAAAAACGCCATATTCTACAATTTACAGAATTTCAAAATTAGGTTTAGTTATAAGCCACCGTTCAGATTTAGGTGGAAATATTTTTTTTTAAATTTAAAAAAAGTTTAAGGGTGGCACACAGCACCAAAGAACTTTTTTTTCACCCTTTTTTGACATTTTTGACCCATGTGTGCCACCCTTCAACATTACATAATTTAATTTTTTTTCTTTATTTATTCTCACAATGACTAATATTAAAAAAATTTAGGCCTTCTTTCTGTGTATTTTTTTTATCAACACTGAAAAAGTTATAGAAAAAGTAATAAAGTAGACAAAATTAGTTATTTTCATATTTCTACAATCTTTTTTATTACAAAATCCACTTAAGTCAAGTTATAAATATGCTATTAAAATATGCTATATTATTTTGGATATCAAACTTAGTGAAGTATCTAAAGTAAGGTGGGTTAGTTCTCCTCTATTAATATACCTTTCTTTTAAGTTGCAGGAGGATAAATGAGAAGAACAAAATTAAAGCAATATGAGACTTTTATTAAGTTATTAACAAGTTATTGTTTTAAAATACTGTTAGTTGTGTTTGATGCTAAATCTGTTTTCTTCGCTCCTTTTGTTACTTCTTTTGTAAATATGGTTGTAAATAAGCAAAGACAAATCCTGTCTTTTCTTCTCTTTTTTGTTGATTTTCCAATCAGTTCTTTAACTAGTTTAATGGTCTCTGATGAGTCATTGACCACATCAAGGGGTTAAATAATGATTTCAAACTTAAGATAAAAATCGTTGAACTTCCAGAACTGTGAAGGAATTTTAAGCCACTGCAACCCACTCATTTCCATGTCCAATCTTATCAAAGATAAGCCAAGATTTCTCAGTTACTAGAGCACAAAGACATGGAGGCTGATCTTTAGCAAAATCTAGAGAGTGAAGAAGCTCTTTATTGACTATAACATGTTCAAGTGGATAAACTAATGGTTTTGCGGGAAGTGTACTGTACAATGCTTTGGCAATATCTTCTCTGTTTGGGCAATTTTCATCTGCTAAAGCCAGCACTACTAAGGCAGGATCAAGATACCAGCTGTGCCTGTCAAATGATTTTAGTGCTGAAGTAGCTCCATAAAGATTTATATTCATGAACCTCTTCATCTGCCACAGCATTTTAATGTCCTACAAAATATTTTAACAAAATTAGATTAATTCATCAATTAAACAATTAACTTTTCTTTTTTAATCTGTTTTCATATTTATTAGGAGATGTTGCTCTAAGGAACCACTGAGTGTAAAAAATGCCAACTAACATAGCCAAATCACAAATCTCAATAATATTTTTTTCTGATAAGTTTAGGATGGTTTCTAACAGTAAATACATTTTAAGGTAATACAATGTTTTTGCTATTAACCTTGCATGATGTAATGCACCAGTAATATGAAATTTTAACCTCTTTTTTTATGAAACTGCCATTAATGATAGTTCAGCTAACTCCTGAAAATCTATTCTTGATTTACCATCCTAAAATTAAAAGATTTAGTTTTACATATTTTGATAGTACAAAATTGTTAAAATTAATTTTAACAAATTAGTACAAACAATGCAGTTGTTCTTAACCTTTTTGTAGATCCTATTATCTATTACATCTCTGTAGAACTGTTCCACCTCAAGGAATGTTGTTTATTTACACAAGTTCCTGCATGACTTTGAATCCTTGTTAATGGAACTGTGTCTTTTTCAAGATCATTCCAGACTGATGTTAGGTGTTTAAAGAGCTGATTGTCTGGACCAGACATTTTACTACCGAGATAAATCTTGTTGAAGTGGGTTATATATCTTTCTAAAATATGATGTCTACAGGCAAAGAGAAGTAGCGGCCACCCAAGCTTATGCAACATAAACAAAATAGCTAGCCAAATCTAACTTGTTTAAATATAAAAATATTAAAAGGTACATAAGAAACACTAAAGTTTGTCAAGAAAATAATAAATGACTACATTAAAGTTTGGTTATATTAAGTCTTTCACTGTTATTAAACATTCCATATTCTCTATTCCACATCCAGAGAATCAAAGTTAATGCCAAATGATCTCCTTCTGTGACAGAGGAATATGGCAACATAATGACCATGTATAGGGACTCCAACTCATACACAGTTTTGTCTCCACTCATAAATCTTTGTGAAATCATGTCCTTTCTTAAAGATTGAATTTTTAAATGTCACATTCATGTTAAAAATCACTTCGTGTACCTCTGCTGCATAGTTTTTTAAATGTTAGTGACTTCTTGTAACTCTGCTACATATTTTTTTACTGATCTTTTGGCTTGAATTTGTGCGGAGATAAAAAAATCTAAGTTAGATTTTTTCAAAGTTTGAATCTTCCAAAACTTCAAAGTCTTCTACTGACTAAGCAGATTCTTTATACTACAGTTCATTTAAATTTTTTTAAATCTTGCTTCAAAATTTCTCATTTTTTCTTTTCAATTTGAAGTTTTATGGGGCTGGAAATAATAATGCTTCTATGAGTTTTTGTTATTGGTTTTTTTATTATGGGTTTTTTCTTAGGGTGACCCTATCTAGATTGTTTTTATGGTTTCTTTTGGGGGAGGATTGAATAGTTTTAAGAGACACAATACTGGCAGTTGTCTGGTTTGCTAATAAAATAGGACTGCAGTTTTCAGGCTGATCTTCAGACAAACATCAGTCAATCTGTTATAGTTGATATTAAGAATTCATAGTTTATGTCTTTTGAAAACTTACTTAAAAACTGTATTACTTAGAGTAAAAGCTCTAGTAAAAGCTTGTCCAAAAATTTCTGCCACATCGTAGATGGTTGCTGATTTCCTAGCATGGACTTTTTTCAACAGCCAATCTTTCATTATGTTATTGTATATAAGTCTTAAATGGATCAAATACTCTGTATAATTGCTGCATATATTTTGCCAATTGGTTTGTTGGTATTAAGTTATTATAAATTGCCTATTGGTTTGTTGATATTAAGTTATTATTACTATATATATGTTGATACGATGTGATGTTGATATATGTTGATACCATATATGTTAAGATCGATATTGTTGGATTTTTCTTACTTAAATTTATAAAAAGTTACATAAGTTCATGAAACATGTTTTCATCCGACCATCTCGATGGGTTTGCTTCTCCTAGTATACTTTCTGGGGCCCCTTTAATATAAAATCCTTAAAGTTTTTTTCTTGGAAAAATCAATATTAGAGACATAGCCACTTCCTGTATTTATTGCACCAATCGTCACCAACTTTTGACCTAACTAATGTTTTTTGAGGATTAATTTTAATGCTAACACTGGTTTCATCTACATTTCATATGTTGAAAGCTGTAATAGCTTAAGAAAAAAAACAATTACTAAACAAGTACTAAAAAATAGCAGGAAAAGTTATTTATTATGTAACTTATCTTGCAAACAAACAAGTTGTCAACCCTTACATTGGCAATATGTGATGAAACAACTGCAGATGCAATATTTTAGATTTTTTATGAGAGTTATTTCCCTGAAAAAATTGAGTTATTTTCCTATAAGAAATAAATCAGCACAATTTTTATTGTTGTTTTATAAGTTATTTATGAAACACTTAACTCAAAGCAGAAACCTCAATATATATATATAATTTAATTATCACATAACTTATATAATACATCAACTCAGCAATGCTACTGTGAAAGACGATAACAAAATTGCAAATTGTATTGAAATTTGGACAAAATGTAATTATTTTACATCAACCAAACAAACTTCTCATGCTCTAATTATAATGCTACAAGCAACTATATCTCTTACAAATGATTAGCTTGAAGAAGACTAAACATTTGTTCTTACTTCCAGTTTACAAAGTGATCTTTTGGAGCTACTTTTTAGTAAGTATAGATAAATGTGCAGTGGTAAAAATGCTATGCACAATATTGCTGAAAACATTATGCAAGATATTGCTTTGTTGTCATAAATACAACATTGCCATAATGTCAGCTTTCTGAAGATAGCATAAAAGTTGCACTATAGTACGTTACAATGGTAAAAGTTTAAAAAAGGATTTAGATGTTGAACTTATGATTAAAAAACGCTGCTAATAATGAATACCTGAAAGTTTAATACAAAGTAGAACCTATATATCCGATTCAAATTCTGTCTGATTTTATTTAGTATCTTTTTAGCATTCTAGATGATATTTCTCTTATTCTAATCAAACATTGCAGTTATTCTTTTTCAATTAAAAGTTTTGCAGAACAACTTTTAAAGATTTATTATAGCAGTGTTGATTTCACAAGTGAAAATCACCAAGAGTGGGTAATCAAATATAAATCTCGTTTTGTAAATATTTTTATAATAATTTGCAAAAAGAAGTCACATATTCAATAAGGAAAGATCATGTGAAAGAATTAAAAAAAAAAAGACAAGGTCTTTGTCAAAGACTTAATAAATAACGGGTGACAACTAAAAAACGAGACTGAATTTAAAGACACATATCTCTTTAAAGAAGTAAGATAAAACAAAAAGGAAAAATATTCTAGAAAGTATTTTTATTTTAGTTTTTAAATATATAATCAGTTGTTCTCAATTAAACCATTTCTTCTGACTTTATCAACTAGGCCTGGTATAGACTGAGCTAGGCTCCGTATGAGTTCAATATCAAATTTATTAAGGCAATACTTGATTCTAGAACATAGTTTTTTAAGATTTTCTGCATGCCAATTATTCTTGTAGACCAAGCCTTTCAAAATACTCCAAAAAATTTTGATAGAACAACATTCTGGCAAGTTTGCAGGGTTATCCGCTTTCTCAACATAATGCACGTTTTCCTTGTTTAGGTACATGATTACTGTTTTTGCATAGTGAGATGATGCTAAATCTGGCCAGAATACAAATGCACCATGCGAATGATACTTATTGATAAATGGAATAAGTCTCTTCTTAATACATTTGTTTAAATAGATTTTTTGATTTACAGCCATTCCACTTAGTACAAAATAAGGTTGAGAAATTTCATTTTCAGAAAAAGCAATCCATAGAAGCAATTTCTTTTAAAACTTTTGTTTTGTTTGGTATTTAACTGTAGATGGAGTAGATTTTACATCACTAGTATAAAATATATCATTTCCATTGATACTGAAGTGATTTAACGTGAAATAAGATTCATCGCCAATGATTGGTTTACGATTTTTGAATTTCTGAGACAATCGACTGCAATTAGTTCTAGCTGCTGCTTTTTGCTGGTCAGAGCGTTTTGGAATCGTCATTTTTTTTCTTGATTTAATATTTGTTCTTTTTTTTAATGTTTTGCTAATGTGTTGCCAAGTACAGTTGAACTTTTTAGCTGCCTGTTGTTAAGAAACTCCGCCTTTATGGTCAAATATGAGTTTGGCCTTTCAATGTTTGTCCAGGTCATTTTTTTTAGCTTTTACTCCACTTCCTTGAACTCTTTGGTACCCAGATTCATTTTCAGCACGTTTATTTATCTTGAAGATAGTACTTTTAGATATATTCTCAACTTTAAAATGGTCATAAGTGAACTTTATACCAGCATTTTTGTAATTTAAATAAAATCCATACACGCGTTTTCTAATCTCTTCTTGTTTTGAATTTATTTTTTTAATCATTTTTCTATAAAAAATAAAAACACATAAAATATTTAAAAACTAGAATAAAATTTTATTCCTTTTAAGAGATATGTATCTTTAAATCCAGTCTCGTTTTTCAGTTGTCACCCGTTATTCTTAATAAAAAAATATTTCTTCATTTCTTTTAATTTTATTTGTAAATAATACAAACCTTTAATTTTATTTTCAATGTTGAGTTTTATCAGTTTAGCAACATGTAATAACATGTTGATATATAACTATCTGAAAAGTCTATTTCAGTATTCTGTATTATTGGAATAAACTGACGCAGGCAATCAGTTAATAACAGCACAAAATAATAACTCAAAAATAACTCAAAAATAATGCAAAGAACTCAAAGAAAATCTAACTATTATTTAACCATTTTAATATAATAATTTATAGCGCAAACACAAATCATAAAAACTTTTAAACGGTAAAATAACTAGCCTCTTATTTATTACAGAAAATGCAGCGAAGCAGGAAATTTAAGTAATCCATCCGTGCAGCATTTTAAGTTTAACTTTATTATCATAGAATTATATTTAAATTGATTGGTTAAAAAATTTTTTTTTCAATAGCGTATCCTGAAAATGATCCAGTTGCATTAACTTTAAAAGAAAATAATGTAATTCCTAATGATCTCTCAAAAAATAAATTGGTTGATAATGAATCAGAAAATGATGAGCTTTTAGATAATTCTGAAGACCATAGTTTTGTTGGTCCATTACTAGCACCTATTAATCAAAGAATAGCACAAGTTCCAGAGAGTGTTATTAAATATAACCAAATTGATTTAATGAGCATATTGTCTATGGAAAAGTTTAAGAACTACAAAGCTGGTTCACCAACTAGGGTAACTATATTATTTGTTAAGTTTTATTTTTTTTCTCTTCGAAGTATTTTTAATACTTATAAATTTATAATATATTTAAATAGTTTTTCTACTTTTTTCTGAAAATTATTTTAAAATATTTTGAAAGTTATTTAACATGTTTACAAGTTATTTGAAGTTGTTAACTTTTTTTTTGTTATTTTACTACTGCTCTTTAAAATTAATTGATCTTTTAGTTGACCTCTAATAAAAGTTCATTAAAACTAATAGACAGTCATTTTTCTAGTTCATTGCTGATTGTGTTTTCTTTGTTCCATCATTTTTCAATTAACACTGATTAGATTGAGAAAATTTGCATGATGTAGTGATTTTTTAACCTCAAAAAGCATTAATTCAACATATAAAAATTTGAAAATCAAATTTATTATTTTAAGTATTAAATATAAATCTTTTGTTTGAATAAATAAATTGAGAAAACTTGTTTGACATTATCTTAATGTTACTTGGAAATTAAATAAAAAATTTGGTCAAAGTATTTTTATAAAATTTATTTTATGACAAAGTTTTATAGAAACAGTTTTATTTCTTTAAATAATGCTTCAAATGATCTTGAAACTATAGTAGGTTCAAAAGGCAACTCAAAAGGATTTTTTTAATTTAATTTATTATATTAAAAATATTATATATGACGATATCACAATATCCTTTATTGGATATTTCTGGAATTCTGGATATTTTTTTCAACTTTTAGTTTTTCCAGATATCCAAAAAATTTTCAATACGCACAAGTTTAGGTATAAATTTTTGATATATGTTTGTTTTAAAGCTTTTTCATTCATCACTCATAGAAAAATGTATAAAAAGTTTAAAGAAAAAAATGTGAAACAACTCAGCTAAAAGCAAAATTAAGAGAAAAATAAGGGAAAATATATTCCAGTATTTTTCTGAATATTTTACCCAAACAAAATTCCAGATTTTTAAAATATGACCTGGATGATCTATGCAATATGTTTTACAGAAGCAATTTATTTATTGATGAAAGCACTGGAGGAAACTTTTTATTTTGTTTTTGAAAATACTAAGAAGCAAATTGCAATAATTTTTAAGAAAAAAGAATAACATTTTAACTTTAGAATAACAAAGTTTTTAGAATAAATTATTTCAGATTTTTTAAAGTTGGATCAAAATGATGACCAAATTTATTCGTCATCACCATGAAAAATCAAAACTGAAAATTTTTTAGTCTAGATTTTTACTTAAGTTATTATTTAAGTTTTTTTGTTTTAATCTTTCCTTGAGCCAAAAAGTTATTTTTAATAACCTAAAGATTTACACCTTTTATCCTTGGTTAAATAATTTTTCTGGCAGTTTTACATTTAAAGTGGCTTTATTCTCTGATAAAAAAAAAAAAAAATCACATATTCTGTTCTCATTAACATCAACAAATTTCCATTGTATTAAGCTTTGAATAGGCTTTTTCTGCACACCAGTTCTTGTTGTTGTTTTTATTTGAAAAGCTGTAGTAAATTATTTTTCAAATATATATATAACAACCCTGCTGTTATGTAAACATTTATCTAGCAACCCTGCTGTTATGTAAACCTATATCTAGCAACCATGCTGTTATATAAACAAATGTTTTTAGATACTTTATATTAAGAACCTTTCCAAAAACATCAAAGAGTCTAACTTAGCAGAACTGTTTGGGAGATTTTGTGTTAATAATCCTTTAGACGTCAAGTACCAAGTAATGAAGGGATTGATGAGAGGACAAGCATTTGTAACATTTCTTGGTATGTTTTTATTATTTGTAAATATTTTTATTTTATTAGTGTTTATTATTTGTGCATATTTATTATTTATATTTACTTTTATGTTATTAGTATCTATGTTTTTGTTTTTATACATTATGTATATCACACTGTTTTAGTTTGCTTGTAACTTTTTTTGTCTGTTCTATATATTTGTGTCAATCAATAAATTACACATAAAATAAATACATTTGTTTACCCACAGCCACTATGTTTTGCCAGAATAGTGGATAAAGTTGGCAAAACACTTGCTCAGCTGTGCAAAAAATTATTATATTAGTAAAATTTTTAATATTATTGTTCAAGAGATTTTAATTTATCATTCAAGAGTTTTATTGTGGAATAGTTCACCATTCATCATTAGATAAGATTTTAGTTTTTTCTCATAAATAGTTGTATTTTTTTCGTCATGGATGATATTTGGAAGTATATTCCAAAGTTTAGGACCATAGTGGGATAATGCTAAATTACCAAAACGATTGCTGCATTTTGTTTCCTTTAAATTTAGTGTTCTTTCTGACATTGAGTAGTGAATTAAATTGCATAATGACGTTGGTGCTTCCAGAATAATAGATTTGCGCATTATTAAAAGGACCTTAAAATATATTCTTTTTCTAATTTTCAGCCAATGCAATTCGTTAAATTCCTGGTCGTTTACATGAATTTCTATTCTAGTTTTAAATACCAGTCTTGCTGCACAATTTTGAACAGACTGCATCTTTTTTAATAGTGACTTTTCAATTCCAAAGTAGAGGGAGTTGCAATAATTTAACTGGGCAAATATTAGTGAACATACTATGGTGCACAAATCTTTGTGCGAAAAAAATTGTTTTGTTTTGGATATTTTGCTCAATATATTGTAGCAGTTTTTAACAATCTTATTTATTTGTGTCTTTAAAGATAATTCGTTGTCAAGTATCACCCCTAAACTTTTTGCTGTGTCAACAAATCTAATGCATTCCTTGTTAATAAAAGTACCTTTAATAATAATATCTTTTTGAATGCTAGGTGGTGCAATGATTAATATTTTTGTTCTAAAATTTCTTTTTTAAATAACGTTTTTTTTTATCATAAAAAAATAACTAAGATAATTTAAGAAATAACTAAAATAATTTAAGAAATAATTAAATATCAAAATTTAACATCAACATCATCAAGCATTTGCAAATGTGTAAATGCTTGATGGCCAAATCATCAAAACAAAATATATTTATGGTTTACAATCACACAACTTCCTGATCAAGCCTGCAACAAACGACGCTTTTGCACAGTTCAAAATTAAGATATTAGAATCTGGTAAATAAGAATAAAAATTTTTTATTTCAAAGGTAATAATTTATTAATTACCTTTGAGGATTTTGTATTTTGTATTCCATCGGTTGACGTAACACATCGCTCATTTGAGGGTTTCTCGCGGGGTTGATAGCCGGGGCTAGAAAAAAATTTATAATACTTTATATTTTATAATTTTATGCTTACATTTACTATTTATTAAATACTGGCATACATTTATATATTTTTAAACTCTAATTTACTCCAACAAAATTGCAAGCAACAACTATTAAGTTGAGTTACTTTAAAATAGAGAATAAGTTAAAATACTAGGAAATGTGTAAATGAAGACTTGAAAATTTGTAAGTTGTATAAAAAAGAAAAACACGAAGATGGGTAAGAGTTATAGGATTTATTTAATGTTAAAGAAAAAGATCTGGATTAATAATGTTGAGTAAATAGCCAAGCAAAAATTAGTTTTGGCTTATCGTTATAGAGATGATAGCTTGTTTAAGCATTGACCATGATTGTATTTGTAGAAGAAAAAAAAAGAAATGCAACCTTACATCAATGGGAGAGTGGCTTAAGCTTGGCAGATAAAGCAGGTCTAATTACATTTACAATATGCTTTTAGAGTTTGTCTGAGTAACAGGGTTGTTATTTGTCAATATAGGAATGCCGACAATATTGCAATATTTTTTTGAATTAATAAATGAGTTTTGATGCCTAACAAAACTTGTGGATTTTAAGTCCAGAATTTAAACCACTTATTTAGCACTTTTTAAAAGTTTAGCAAAGTTGAAACACTTTTAAAAGACTTTGAGAAATTCTGGAGAACATTTTTTTTAGACTATGATGGAAATCTTGTCTGGAACACAAACTGTAGAAGTGTTAAATTGAGAAATTATTTTAGTATTGGAAGCCAGAGTAATTTCGATGTTTAACAATGGGTTAATCTGTTTAATTGTCAGTAATAGTTAAATTAGAGTAAGATTTCTTTGCAAATAACTCTGCTTTATTTGAGGGAGAAGTAAAAATTCAAACCCATGATTTAGAGATTAAATGTTAGACTTACTTTAGTTAATGACACTGTTGAAGACTAACCAAAAATCTCAACCTAATTGAGATAAGATACAAGATTTAGTAAACTGAGAATAACAGAGCTTAACATCAGACAGGATTTTTTTACATTAGCTTCTTGCAATAATAAAAGGACACTTTTTCTTAAGAGAGATGTTTTTTGTAAAAAAGATGAAAAAAATGATTAATGTTAAAAATGCGGAGTAGAATGAGACTTTAAATTGAAGAGAAGTAATAAAAGCTACTTTTAATCCAGAATAAAAATTTTAGTATCGTGTTGTAATTGAAAATGCTTATGTTGAATGCTTTCGACTTTTACGAAAAATGTGAGCTTCCTAATGCTTCTTAACAGGGCCTGTCAAAGTATTTTTTTACAAATTTAGTTTTGTTACTTAAATCCTTATTACAAAACCCTTATGTAAAATCCAATAAATCCAATTACTGAATCATTTCAAAATATCAGTAGTTTTAGGCTCCTGTAACAAATAAGATTGTATTAATTACAACAATGAAAGCAAAGGGTTTTAAATTACTTGTAATTTTTTTTTTTATATTTCTCAATACTTTGTTGGTGTAAAAGAGAGCATCTATTTTTTAAATAAAAATAAATGTTCAATTCATGTAAAAAGCCTAATGATGCATATTTCCGCATGTGCTCTTTCTAAACTTTTATTTACGCAAATTATTTTTAGTCTACACTTACCCCTCACACCGTAGTGGAAATAATTTGTTTGAAAAAATTGTCTACCAGAAATGGTTTGCATTTTTGAAACCACAATACTTTGAATAACTATTATCTAAATTTGAAAATATTCTGTCTACTTCTTTCAAAAAATAAGGGAGTTAAATGGCAGGTTATGGATTTTTGGTGTTCAAGATAGGTAACTTCCAAAGATAGTGCAAAATTTTAACAGATTTTGAACTTTAACATTTAAATGAATTAACTATAGAAATGATATGTTCATCTTTTTCCAGTTAGGAAGATTTTATTAATTCTTTTAACACGTGAATATTTTTTAGTAGCTTTGAACGTTCTCCACCGTTAAATTGACCACTGCAGCTTAGGCCTTTGAAAACCTAATATTTGGTTCCACTCATTTGTCGATAAAGTGGTATCCATTGATTGCAAATATTTTGCAAGATTATTATAAATTCTGTTTATATTTCCACAAAGTTAATGAAGTTTCTATAGATATGACCCAAATATTTTCAAAATTTAGATAATTGTTGTTCAAAGTATCGTGGTTTTGAAAGTGTAAACCGTTTCTGGTGGACATTTTTTTTCAAATAAATTCTTTTCCCTATAATATAAAATGACTAGAATATGCAAAAACTTATGATAAAAATCTAATCAAAATTTATGTAAAAATTAAATTTCAAGGCAGATGACATTCTATAAAAAAACAGATACACATTCTATAAAGAAAACAGATAAACATTCTATAAAAAAACAAAAAGAAGTAAAATGGGTGAGGGGAAGAAAACCAATTTTTCAGCGCCTATAGCTAGCCCTCCTAAAGGGGGTCCCTATATTATAAATTTTTTTAAAACTGAATTTTGGCTGAAATTAATCTTTGTAGAAAGAAATTTGATAAAATTTATCATAGAAAGTTTGAGACAAAGCAATTGGTCAATTGATATATCCATAAAATTACCTAAACTTAGAACATTTTGCCCATATTTTCAGGATCAAATCATTTCACTTTTTTAAAAGTGCAATGACCCCCTGATGATTTTTCAATAAAAACAAATTTTTTATATGCTTAACTTTAGATTTTTGACCCCAATTTTTTTTTTAATTATTTTTCTGCTATTTTTATTAAAATTGCAGGAAAAAAGCTAAATACTAAAAAATTTGATTGATAGAAGTTATTCTAACTAATTTTTTTGCAAAGTTTGTTTTCTTTTTGAAATACATGAATCAGTAAAAAAATTGATCGTGGGACACTATAAAAGTGGAAAAGGATATAAAACTATTTCTAAAATAGTAAATGTTAAGCCTAATAGTGTAGGAAATATCAATAGAAAATATTAAAATATGGGTACCGTAAAAAATTTGCCAAGAAATGGACGCCCAGCTAAGGCTACCTTACACATTAATAGAGAAACTATTCAAAAAGTTGAACAAGATTAAGGATTACCTGCACCAAAGCTAGCAAAAGATTTACAAACAGATCATGGTGTAAGTGTAAATCCTCAAACTGTTTGCAATTGTTTGAAAAATCAAGGTTTGTAGGTAGAGTTGCTCAAAAAAAGCCTTTTTTTGAGTAAAATGAATCAAAAGAAAAGATTCGCTTGGGCTAAGAAACATTCAAAGCCCTGATAATATATATATATATATATGTATATATATATATATATATATATATTTATATATATATATGTATATATACATATATATATATATATATATATATATATATATATATATATATATATATATATATATATATATATATATATATATATATGTAAATATATGTATATGTATATATATATATATATATATATATATATATATATATATATATATATATATATATATATATATATATATATATACATATATATATATATATATGTAAATATATGTATATGTATATATATATATATATATATATATATATATATATATATATATATATATATATATATATATATATATATATATATATATATATATATATATATATATATATATATATATATATATATATATAAGGGTGGGGCAAAAGATAACAAATTTTCCAATTAGGGTCTGAGACAAATGAAAAGCAGTGCTTTATATGAAAGTAATTATTAGACAAAAAACTGATTTATAATATACATCATCGTTTTCTAGCAACTTAGTCTGCAAATTAATGCACTTTTGAGCCTTTCTTGATATAGGTTTTCGCCTCTAATTCCACATCTTTGTAACAAAATAAAGCAAGTAACCAACATGGCATGCATTACAAATATCAAGCATACAAATGTTAAGTATAAGTGTCTTACTTATGGTAGGAAATCAGCTTTAGTTTCTAAACTAGGCAAGTCTATTCTCGATTTCTTCATTTGAATGATAACACCATGGCGTGAATCGTGTCCGTAAACTTTACCGCAGACCGCCAATATATCTTTGATATTTCTCTCAACATCTTGGGAATGGCATGGAAAATTAGGTAGAATAACTTTTGAATGACTAACAATTGTTTCTGACTTGATGTCATCCAGAAGTGAAGGTGAAGCAAAGATGGCCTTGTACGAGCATGCAGAATTTTTTCACAAGCGAATTTCCTGATATTTCCATCATCATCACCAACAGCTGCCACCAAGATGTTTTCTGGATGGCAAAAGTAGCTGTTGTTTTGCAATACTGGCGCAACAATCTCCTGATCAGGCTTGTCAAGTTTCTGGTAAAGCGACAACATGAAGAAGAAATTCTTGGCACCATCTTGGCATGTTGGATGAGATTTGATATGAAACCATGACGGTGCATAGAAGTTCAGCATGAATAAAACAATACATTGAAGATTATGAGAAGGATATTGTTCGCAAACATACAACCTCAACAAACGATTGGCTTTAGTTAGCCATCTGGCATGACTGACTGCACCAGGTTGAGCAGTTTGCAAGTAGTCAATGTAATTGTTACTGGCGTTGTAACCACATTGAACTAACAGACATATTTTCAGCAGGTACACCTGATCTGTACTCAGGTCACTCATTAGGGTCTCATCAACCTCAGCAACGCAACCTGATACAGGAGAGAAGTCAATTATAGGTTTATGTTGAGGATCAAATTCCATCACGCCTGCTAATTGTCCTTTGGAAGTTCTTGAACCAGTAGATTTCCCATCAATAACTTCTATCAGTTTTCTCAAAGGCAATTCATTTGTATGCAGCATACAAACTAACCATTGAAGTGGTCTTTGAAGATATTGTTCAATTTTTCGGATTATGCCATTACTTTTTCCTACATTAACATTGGTTCCATTGCAAACAAGTGCTCTTAAAGTTGTTTCTGATTTAGTATTCTAACAACCGATAAAATTTCTTTTGAGATGTTGTCAGATCTGTTTGATGCTGAAACAACATGTTCAACATTTTTAACTTACATCGAGTCGATCCTACACGTGTAAGAGTAACATCAATCTTACCATTAAAACCAAGACAAACAATTTCTTGATTTTCCTCTGCATGACTCACAACTGACTTCTTCCGATATGCAGATCTTTGACGGCGTAGTTTGCTGGGATGTATAGCATTTTCAGGGAAAAGAAATCTGAGGTCTTTCAAGGCACAATTCACAATTAAACAGGCATCTGGATTGCTACTTTTAGAGCGATTAATAGCTTTACACAGTTCTGGATAATGATTTCTGCTTTGTGCACATCTGCTGCCATCACTATCACTGGTCTCCTCGTCTGTTATATCTGAATCATCTATGGAGCTACCACCAGTGTCTTGACTTTCTGAACTCTTTTCCATATCAACATTATCAAAATCTTGAAAAGTAAAACTGTATTCAACCGTTTTCAATTTCGTTTTCTCTAGGAACATTGCCGCTTTCCTTTTTCTTTCTTCTGACTTCTGCAGTTTACCTGTCACCACTGGATTGATATTTCCAATCACCATTTTTTTTGGTAGTGTGTTGGTCAACCCAGAAATTCCACTCAATAAGAGGAATCTTTCTGTCGACTGGACATTACAATCTGCTCTATTTGCAATTCCAGCACTAACACACTTACATAGACAAATGTCAAACAAATTGCTAAAACTTGACAATATCTTTTGATATGTCTCAGAAGTTCGCTTTGCATCAGGATATTTTCGTAGATCATTCCCTTTGTCAATTAGCCGTTTCACCTTTTTCATTACGCTACCGAACGCAATCATAGGTATGCTAGCTGTGTTATAGATCTCAATCAAGTCTGTCGCGACGGTTCTCACAATGTCATTAACAGATTGGCACTGCTGTTTCTGGTGAAAACAATATGCACAGAAAACGTCTTCCCATGTCGGTAGCATATTTTTTTTCAGTTCCTTCGGAAAACCGAACACTGAGTGTCGACTTGTACTTCTTGTGCTACAGCTAGCCATATCTAACTTGCTACTGCCAGGTTGCAACACAAATTAGATCCAAATTTTCAACATCTACAAAACAAATAATATCTAAACTAACGTTAATTATTACTACCTAAAGGTTTCAATACATACAAGTCATTAATTAGCCATTCAGAATCACAAATAAACAAAACATAATATTGTACTATGGTAAATATTTTACAATATTTCGTTCAATATTTTGTTGCGATCAATATTTCGTTTTGTTCATTTCGTTCATTTTGTTCATTTCGATCAATATTTCGTTGCGATCCCTAGACATGGTACTAAAAATTAAAAACACCAATTTTTTTGAACAGTTGATGGGGGAGCATCAATTTACTATTGTCTGCAGGAGGCAACCAAAATTTGCCCCACCCTAATATATATATAACATATATAACATATATATGTTCTGGTAACATATATAACAACATTCTTAAGATTATCAATGATAAATTAGTTAAGAAAAGTTTTTTTTAAAAAGCAGTTTGCTAAACTAAAACTCAACAAATTTTTCTTGTTTTTGGTAAAAAATCAAATATTTATTCTACAAATTATGCTTTGTAAGCGTCCTTTTTTTTTGTCATACTCTGTTGTTTTTACTTTTTCAAACTCCCTAAATTAATTTCTACTTTACTGAGCGGCCAACTTATTTTTTCGGTCCTCTTCATTGTGAACAGATTTAAAAACTCTTACACAAGCTTAATTGCCTGTTCAGAGCAGCGGTTAACTACATATAGTTGGCTAAAAAAATTAATGAAAGTTTTAAATTGGTCTACAAAGCTCCAAAAAGATAAAGGACAGTTCAGTTAAGGTTTATCATCGTTTTTACTCAAATTTAACAGATTGAAATTAAACCACAAGTTTCTACCAACCAACTATGACAAGCTAGGTGGTTTCTCCTGGGTGAAGTCTAGATTATTTAGAAAGATTGGGTTTTCAGACTTCTCATAGTGTGAAAGGACATGTTGTCAGAAAAAATTTTTTCAACTTTTTCTTTCTTATCGTCTTCGAGTTCTTTATCTGTGAGACATAATAGAATAAAGTTTTGATCCAAACGCCATGTATGTCTCTCCATTGATTTCAATATTTCTTCAGTTCCCTATAGAACATTAATAACTTCTGGATCATATGGTTCTACCCAATTTTTATACTATATAATCTGCCAGTATGCTTTTTGAAAAGGTGCAGAGGAAACTATAAACCAACACACAAACCATACAGTATAAATTACAGAAATAAATTCTGTCATTCTAGTGATTTCTTTTTGTAAATTAGCTGTGAATTGGTAAGGCAAATGATTACCTAAAACTTGAGTTTTAAAATAGTATATAGACTTTGCATGCAAAAAGTGCATGGGAAACTGATACCGGAGCATAAACATTAAAGCTTGTATCTGAACATAAGTAGGTAAGTGTAAATTCTACTAGTTTTTTATAATCACCTCATGGAAACACTAAATTAGCAAGTGCATACTTGCAAAATTGAACAGTCTTCAATCTGTTTTTCTGGATATGTTTCTAAAGCTGCAACTTTTTTAAACTTTTTGAACTTTTATTTATCCATGATTCCTTTATTTCGATTTTGATTGGCTTGGAAAACTTTGAACATCAGGTTTTCAGGAGCATAAGTTTAAAGTTTTTAATGTAAACTTTTTCCAAAAATGTTTACTATAAAGATTGTAAAAATGTCTTCGACATGCAAACTGTAATATAATTGAATTCCGTGTTTGACAGAACTTAATGTTTGTGCCGGATGAGATTTTCTAGTACTGATGACTAGTAGTCATGATGAGATTTTCTAGTACTGTGTTCCATTTGTGGAATGCCAAGTGAATAGCCATGGTGATTTATACCATAAATCACCATCAATATTCACAAGAACAGCAAAACGATTTCTTTTTTGTTTTGTACCAATAGTAACATCCTGCAAAAATTTTCCATCAAAGTGTGCATTTATTGGAAATTTATTTTGAATTGCAGCTTTTATTATATCTTCTTGATATCTAGCTGCACTTGTACTTGCTACTTTCTTTTTTGCATGTCTGATGAGAGGTTCAAAAAGCAAGAAATCTGTCAAACTGCCCCTAAAAGTTATTTCCTCATTTGCAGCAAACTGTGTTTCAGAAAGTTTCTCTAACACTTTTTTATCTTCAAATAAAAATGTCTTTGAATGCGATTTTGTGATTTTTGGTAGCATCTTTACTTTTTTTTAATTCTTCTTTTGGTTTTTTATTTTAAAAGAAAGATTATGATAAAAAGGTTATGATAAAAAGGCAGTTTATGATAAAAAAAATATTCTTAACTTATGTAAACGTATGGGATGAACTCATTTTTTAATACTTTTAAATTTTTTTAAAAAAGTTTGAAAAATAAAGACTGTTTTTGATTGTGACAGACGTGAGTTATACATTTTTAAATGTAAACTTCCCAACCAATTCCAAATTATTATTTAAGGCTTTAATAGTTCATAGAAAAAAAGGTGTTTTATTTCACTGTTTTATTTCAAAGGACCTCGTTTTTTTCAAAAATCGGGGATTTGGGGCACAAATTGTAAATGCTGGGATCAAAAACTGGGTTTCAAATATATTTTTTTTCAGCATGAAATTGTTTTTTACCTAACTGGTTAACTAACCCAGGTGGTTGGGATTTAATTTGAAAAAACTGTTGAAAAATGGCGCACCCTAATGTTCACAATATATACCTATATACAAACATACTAATAAATCTATATTCATCAATAAATTTTAAAATTCATACAGTAATTTTTAAGTGCTCAAAAATTATGACCATATAAATTTGAGAGGGTTACAAATTTTATTATACCACAATTGTTGAACACCAAGAGATTTTTTTAAGAATTTTAAAAATTATCAATGAATATAAATTTTATTAAGAATAGCAAGAAAATAATTTATCTACTTGTTGCTCTCATATTTTGGGCAGCTGTCGCCAAAACTTTAGGGCTTTTTTTCATCCAGGTTCCAATCATCTCATTTTTTGCAAAGCACCTTTGTTTGATATAAGTATAAACATATAAATGTTTGGAGCTCCATGTCTGGAAGTTAAAAATTAGGAAGAATCTCAAACGTCAAAAAATGCTGAATCTGCCCCTGCACGCAAATAGAGTGCTCAATGTTCTTAAAAGAACAGAGCAATTATAAAGTAGTAGAAAATCACTTAGCAATAATTTTTTTTATTTCACACTGCGTTTCATCAGTAAAGATTCATCAGAAATGAATGATCAAATTAGTAAAACTTAAATTTATACCAAAAATTAACTTACAGGAAGTCACAATTTTCACACATTTATATATATATATATATATATATATATATATATATATATATATATATATATATATATATATATATATATATATATATATATATATATATATATATATATATATATATATATATATATATAACTGTATTGGGCTGTATATATGCAATATATACCAGAACCATGGCTAGGCTATATCACACAAAATAGCAAATTTGCAAATTTGAGACAAAAATGAGACGCTATGGTCTTATTTATTTTTTAAAAAGTTATTTATTCAAAATCATTTATTTATTAACAAGTACTTGTGAATTTTGATAAATCAGAAAAACAAACATTATCAAGGACTTTTTTTTTAATTAGTGCGTACATACTTTTATATTGCACTCTTCCTCTCCCCATACGTTTTTGTACACTATTTGAAGGCCCTCCCTCTCCCCCCTCTGTGCGTACATCCTTTATGGACGACCCCTTAGTATGTTATGTTATAATATAATATATAAATTTAGTTGATAGTATATACACTGTTTGATAAATATTAAAAATATATTATTCATAAAATATATAAACACTAAATACAAATTATTTAAACAAATAATTATTAAAGCAAACAGCAATGCTATTGTTATAGTTATTTTAGCACTAAATTTGTTAAATGTGCTATCTTAACTTATACACAATGCATCAGAGTAATATATAATTGCTAATAAAACACTAATAAAAAACTAAACAAGAATATATATATCTATACATAAATATTTATTTCAAACAAACATGGGACAACTCATACATACTTAAAATTACTCCACTTTTTAATGGTGTCTGATTGGTATTTTACAATTAGGCAAGAGTATGCATTTCGTATTAATATTGATTTATACAGATAAAAAAAAATAAAAATAAGATAAAACTACAATTTTTATCGTACAATGATTAAAATAAAATACAAAATTAAAAAAAACTGGTTTTAAAGTACTGTAATTTAATTGAGGTTTTCGAAAATTTCTAATGCTACAAAATACAAAGACTAAAAAAAGTTGTACAACTTTTTATGCAGAGGTTAACATACAAGAAAACTACTACTAAATTGATTGTTTGAAAAGTTGTACAACTTTTTATGCAGAGGTTAACATACAAGAAAACTACTACTAAATTGATTGTTTGAAAAGTTGTACAACTTTTTATGCAGAGGTTAACATACAAGAAAACTAAATTGATTGTTTGAAAAATAAAATATTATTACTTTATATATATTTTTATTTATTGTTGGTATTATCATTAATATTGTTGGTATATAAATATTTCTTTATTGTTTGCATATTTTATTTTACCTGTAGTTAGATAACTTAACAAGATGATAAAGTAATAGATAATTAATTATTACTTTATATCTTAGTATATATTTTTCTTTTACCTGTAGTAAGGTCTGAGACATAAACCTCTCTTATGTAAGTTGAGGGTAAGAGTAGCTAATTAACTCAAATAGTTTTTTTCTTAGAAATAGTGTTGTGGTAAAATTATACAGTTTTTTTTATATTCTTTAATGAAGACAGTTTCAAGAAAATCATCTAGTTAAAAATTTATATATGTATATAAATATATATATATATATTATATTATAAATATTTATATATATATTATATATATATATATATATGTATATATATATATATATATATATATATATATATATATATATATATATATATATATATATATATATATATATATATATATATATATATATATATATATATATATATATATATATATATATATTAGACTGCTTCATTTTGGGGTCATGAAAAAATTTAAAGTACCATGGAGTCTTATCTGCTGTGCAGACCCCTATTTTATTAATAGAATTTTTTTTTTTTTGAATTTTGACCATTTTCAGGGGTTGCTCAAGTGTCCCAATTGCCTGAATTTAGACATTTTTAAGCCTATTTTTAGCATATTTGAGCAAGTTCTAAAACTCAAAATAATTGAATTTTTTTTCTTTCCAGAGTTTCTTCTAAGTTAAAAGAAACAAATGGTATTTTTATTTATCTAAAATATTTCATGCAAATCTATCTATAAAATTGCAAATTTATGCAATTTTTTCCGATTTTTATGCAACATAATAACTTTTTTGATATGTTAAGTCATTTGGAAAAAACACTAGATATGTTGCGTAAAATGTCTAGCGATTTCATTTAAAAAATTTCTTAATAATAGTGTTATTTTTTACAAATATTATGTTATATTTTTATATTGTTTTTTTGTTTTTCTTGGAGGTTTTGCTTTTACTTCCTTTTGTAAATGTACAAAAATAAAAGTGAATCTTGTCTTTTTTCTCCCATTCTGGCAATATCAATGTCGTCCTTCATGAGTTTAACAGTTCTTTCAGAGCAATCATTAACAACTGCAAGATTAAAAACATCTTTAAATTTTAGGTAGAAATTGTTACAAGTCCAATATTCTGGTGGGGTTTTCATCCATTGACAGTCACTTTTACTCTGCCCTATCATAAAGAATAAAAGCCACAAATTTTCTGTGACCAATTCAACTAAGCTTGGCGGCTTCGGTCCACTGAAGTCTAAAGAATTGAGGTCCTCTATGTTAGCTTTTATTTGGGCTAACTAATATTTATCTAAGCTACGAAATTCAAAGCTGTATAGTTTTTGAGCAATTTCACCACTTTCTTCACAGTTTTCATCAGCTAAGGCTAGAACAAATAGGTAAGGGTCCAGAAACCATGTGTGCCGTTTCATTGATTCAATGACTGATTCTGCCCCAATCAGATTGTACTCCTTAAACCTATTCATTCGCCAAAGAGCTCTCATATCCTGGATAAACAAAAAATTGTTAAGTAACTAGCTTTCCTTAAAAAAAATTAGTTTTTAGAAACTTTTAATCAAAACTTTTTATTCATAACAGAATCCTTATATATATATATACATATATATATATATATATATATATATATATATATATATATCTATATCTATATATATATATACATCATACTTGTTAACTTGGTACCTACCTGACGAGGAGCCACAGCAGATAGTTCAGCTTTGAGAAACCAGGTAGTATAGAAAACAGCCACAAAAGTTGCCACTTCAGTAATTTCATTTTTCAGTTGATTTGTTAGACTGGGTATTGCATCCATTATGGGGCTGGAGCTTTAGGTAATAGATAGCTATAAAAATATACATTTTTATTTTTTTGAAAAGCTAAATATTTGATCATGTATAACAAATTCATTTTTTTTTTGCTATGAAGCTATAATTTTTTAACTTTGTTCTTTTTCCTATCATAAACATACTCTCTACCTTTTGCCATAAAACGGGCATGATGGATTGCACTGGGTGTACGAAACTTGTACTTTTCCTCAGAAAGCACCATAAGTGTAAACTCTGTCAGCTCAATGTAGTCCTTCCTTGTAGCCCTATCCTAAAAATTAAATTAAATCAGAAGTATATTGGTATAATGCAATAAACATAGGTATGTATATTTTTGTCTTATAAAGAATAATAGAATAAAACAAGAAAAATCTAGGGTATATTACTACTTCATAGTACATATTGTATACATAACTACGTATTAAAATATCTAGTCATCGGGCTACCTTTTTCAGAGACCCATGGGTGAAAATATTTCTGCAGAACGTTATACTTTAATGCTCTGATGACCAAGCCATATTTCATCTGGAATAGTCAATATTCTCAACACCTTTTTACTTAGAATGTCAAAAAAAAAATCAAAGAGCTCAAAATTGAAAAAATACTCGGGTACAATAATATTTTACAAAAATATTAACCGATTTTGTAAAACTCTTCCTGGTTCTCTACATCAAGCTCATTCCATGCTGATTTTAATATTTTAAACAGCATATTATCTGGTCCAGAAGTAACACTACTTGGATAATTTTTCCAGAAATGTGTTATGTGTAGCTCGTTTACATGTTGGCATGCAATAGATAAAACTGGTCGTTGAAAAACTTCATTTACCAGTAAAGATACAGCTCCATTTTTGTTTCCAGTGTTGATTCTGGTTGTATCAGCTTGTATACTGTTTGTAAGGTCAAACCAATTCAAGATATTACATTTTTTGATTTTCGCCAGTTCCGGAAGAAATTGCTGGAATTCCCAACAGGTGCGTTTCCATGTTACCGTATATTAATATTGCTAAATGATCTTTTTCCAATTTTTTCCCATCAGTATATTCATGACATACTTTTCCATCAAAATGGAGTAGAACTAAAATGAACTAAAATGTTCTTATTATTATTTCTGAAATTTCTCAAATGGTCCATGATCCTCTTTGATTCATCATAAATGACTTTATCTGCTGCTCTTAATGCTGTAGAGGTTGAACATTTAAATTCATCTATATTTCCACCTGATTTAGCAATTATACTATTAACCATGACAGTATGCTGCCTATGACTTATTTCTTCCCCAACAGCAGTATCAGCAGTTCTCTTGAGAATATCTTTTGGAAGTAGAAGAGTATCTGCTTTTTTGACTTTCTTCTTTAACTCTGGATCTGGATATGGGAAATCATCATTATCTTCATTTTTATCGGATCCATTTGAGCTGAATTCACTCTCTGACATGGTTTCATTCAAACTTGATCTCATTTCAAACTTGGATAAACTCCTGTTAACAGAGGAAATGTACCTTGTGTCTAATCCACCTATTCTTGCTTTTCTATCTCCTAATTGGTCTAATAAAAAAGCAATATCTTCAGTCTTGTCTGGACAACTTCTTTTCTTATCAGCTTTAATGATTGTAATCAGAGTATCGAGCTTTTTAATGCTTTTGATGACCAAGCCATATTTCATCTGGAATAGTCATTCTTTCATCTGAGTTAAAAGTTTCCTTCTTTTTTCAATTTCTAATAAAGTTTGTCTTGATTTGTTTTTTTTTTAACAGTTTTTCTCTATCTTTTTACTAAAAAATGTTATTTGTAGATTCTGAACATTTTACAACACATCTATTTCTGTTATTTAATTTATTTAACAGCAGACATTTGTTATATTAATTGTTTTCCTCTAATAAATGATAATATACAAGTAAAAGAAAAACATATACAGTCTGGTATCTACCTAGTTGTTTGTAATTGCAAAATCTGAAATCCACCTTTCAACCAAGGTGCAATTAACTTTGAAAGAGTGCAGCATAAAGAGTTTTCATTATGACATCTGATTTCAAAGTGCTATGTCAACAGACATTAGTGTTTTGTCAACGGACAGTGGATAATTCTACTTTCTTTTTGTTTTGGATGCTTCTCCTTTAAAAAGCTCTTTAAAAGTATTAAATGTAGTTTAATACTTTTAAAGTAATTTCTTTTAAAGTAGTAAACACAAAGCATAGAAATTGGTAAAAATTATGCAATTTTTTAGTTTTTTAATTTATTGATAAATGTTGTATACTGCTGGAAATACAATTCTCAACTTAATATATATATATATTATATATATATATATATATATATATATATATATATATATATATATATATATATATATATATATATATATTTATTGATAAATGTTGTATACTGCTGGAAATACAGCTTTCAACTTAATATATATATATATATATATATATATATATATATATATATATATATATATATATA
This sequence comes from Hydra vulgaris, assembly GCF_038396675.1. Classification (NCBI taxonomy): domain Eukaryota; kingdom Metazoa; phylum Cnidaria; class Hydrozoa; order Anthoathecata; family Hydridae; genus Hydra; species Hydra vulgaris. Next base: position 31,899,475 of record NC_088924.1, on the reverse strand, counting down.
TATATATATTTTTTAATAATTTTTGGAAAATTTTCCCACCCACTCTAAGCTTATAAGATCCCCTTCCCTATTCTCCCATTTATTAATTTTTAATTGTTGTTAGCAAAAACTTTATATCTCAAAACTAAAAAAAAATCAGTGAAAATCAGTCATTGATAAAAACAAAAACTTCCAGTGTAAACAGGCTTTAAAAATCACTGACCTGGTAAATCTCGGATTTAATAGCATATAAAATCCTATTGAAATTATTCTAAAACAGCTGTTCAAAAATGCGCATTTGACCGCAAGCCACGCTAGAATTAAATAGTTTTAACCGTATTTTGTAAAAAATATTAGTTCGGATTTATAGACTAAACTTTTTAATAAAAGATACTTATATTGTACTTATGTTATTTATTAACTGAATTACTCAACTATTTATTAACCACCATGTCATTTATTATAATAATATTAATTATTATTAATATATTAGCATCAATTAGTTAATTAATAAAAAAATATTCTGAAAAAAAAACGAAAATAGTATCCAATTGGAATTGAAGCCGGAGTGCAGGGACCATGATCGAATTTATTAACCACTACACCACACAATAATGCAGATCGATAAGTTAATTAAGTTTACATAAAATGAATTTGTTTTGAGGTATAATATTTTTTAAGTAATTAAAGCACTTTGAAATAAAATAACTTCCGTATGATTAATACGTAAGCATTATGTTCCCGTTACACTATCAGGGAATCACCCTGACCTGATAAATATATATTAGATAGGCAATTCCGCAACAGTGGCGGTTGTAATATTTGACACTCTTTAAGGTATTAAAAATGAACCAAAAATAGAAATGGCTTAAAACTTTCCAGAAATCTTAAATACTATTATATAATTTAGTATGCAAAAGTTACAGCATTAAAGTCTTAAACTTTTTTCAAAAATTAACTCTATGTAGCGTGACAGACGTAATGTTTACTTTTTACCACTTCTGAACAAACTTTGTCAGACTTAATGCAATGAACAGCATGGTAAAAAAAAATTATTTGATGTATGTATTTAGCACATATTGATATTATTATATGCTGAGTTTCATAGTTTTTACTTGAAGTTTTACAAGCCTTTTTATATTTTTTTTGTTGTGATGGTTGTAATCATGATGATTGTAACAAAAAATCTGGTATTACAGGGCTTGTGATGAAGAAAATCGTCAAGCGTGTTATATCGCACTTGTAAAATTAGAATAATTTTACGAGCGTGATTATGTGCGCTCAAGATAACGTCGGCGAGCACGATCATGAAAATTGCTGAAGGCCATGCTCATAAAAAGCTTTTTATTTTTTATATCTTTTTTTACTTGTTACATAATTCTTTCGTCAAAAAATGTTTGAATTAGTTTCACACTCATGAAACTACTTAAACGAAGTAGATTTTTATACTTCCAAACTTCTTGTATATTGTCTGATCGTATAATTTAGTGACTTAGTTTTGCTTCGTTGTTTTGATATATTTATTTTAAAATGTTACGCTGTAAACTTAATTAACGGTTAATGGTTTTTATATTTCTTGATATTTTTTATTCAAATTAATTATTTAATTTTTTTCTAAAATTTCTTTTTTAAATTACGCTTTTTTTATCTCAAAAAAATAACACAAGAAAAATTTGAAATAATAATAAATAAGAATAATAACTTTCCATTTAATAAATGTTGACATCATTACTTTGTTTCCTTTTCGAATGTGATTGCGAACATTCTAAACAACAGAATCGTTTTAAATTTGAGTTAAAATAAATAATAGTTAATAAAAAACCTATAATATGAACAAAAACTAATTTTAAAAATTACTCTTATATTAATATTTATTTTTATTATAAACGATCTGTGGAATATTACCAACAATAAATCAAATAAATATTACTTGATATTTTCACAAGATTAAAAATACTCTGCAGCTTCAATTTTCTTATAATGATTTTCTAATTTTCTATTTTTATTTTATTTGCGCATTTTTGTATTCACATTGTGTTTCCACGTGCACATTCCATTATTGAATATAGTGACTATTAACGACTTCAAACTGCTCATTCATTACGTTAGTGCAAAAGAGAACGACGTATGCTTTTTATATTTAATATCAGTGCTTTGATAATAGAATATCTTTAATAAAAAATCTTTTTTAAATATTTAATAAAAATAAAAAAATAATCCCGAACTATTGGACGAGCGTTATTTTATGCGCTCGTTTTTAGCTGAACGAGCGTTGTTTGTCGTGCCTAGAACGTTTGAAAATACCGTTTACGGGCGCGTTTTACAAGCGGAGCGCGATCGCGCTCGCTCCATCACAAGCCCTGCATTAAAAAACAGCATTTAAAATGACCCATTCAATGATGTAAGAAAAAAAGTATACAGTGCTGGCCAAAAAGATCCGACCACGCATTGTTTATCTATGTATACAGTATGTACATTGTAGTGTAGGCGCTTTCCTTGGAATTTCACCATCACGCTTTGCATGTGTGATTGGCTAGTTATCAGCCAATCAAAACAGTTGTACCATTGTTATATATACCATCGCATGTGTGGCTGTGAATTACTATTTGCATTTGACTATGGCGACAACATCACCTGGAAATCGTGCTAAAATACAACTTTTGATGGAAGACAAGAAGTCTGAACGTGCAATTGCTGCACGTTTACACATGCCAAAGACGTCAATCAGCACATCAAGTCAACATGCACCACCGCTGCAGGAAGATCCAGTGGCAGACTGAAATGTACTACATCAAAAACTAAAGCTATGATCCGCCGTGCAGCCACGAAGGACTCACTGCCATTATCTTCACAAATTCTCAATGAACTGCCTTCTGATGTCAATATGAGCTCTTGCACCATTCAGCAACGTCTTGTGGACAATTTCAGTCTTCAATCCTATCGCGCTGCAATAAAACCACGGCTATCTCAGAAAAATATTTGTGACCGCCTCAAATTTTGTAAAGCACATAAAAATTGAACCGTGGCAATGTGGTGACGTGTCATGTTCTCAGACGAATCGCAGGGGAAACAACTTGCTACGAATAAAGTGAATTTTCGACGGCCACCAAACACACGTTACAATGCCTGTTATGTTGCTCCAGCGGTAAAACATTTTGCCTCCATACTGTATAGTATAGTATAGCCTCCATACTGGAGGCGTGGTCCTAAAAAAAAACGCCTGATTACTGTGACTCTCTTGTTGCCTCTATGCCTCAAAAAATAGAAGCTGTCCTCAAAGCCGGAGAAATACATTCAAGGTACTAGAAACTCTTTTCTGATGTGAACCACTTGTTGGTTTTTTTGAAAGTGTGTCATTGACTTATGGGAATGTTGTTTGTTGCGTTTAATTCAATCATATTATCATTAAATTGAAGTGGTATTACGTTTCTGTCTAAAAACCTTAGCAGTTGGATCTTTTAGGCCAGCACTGTAAATGATTATTTAAAACTATGTGAATTATGTTAAAAAATGAACTATAACATTATCAAAGTTCTCAATTATGGTTTTACGATTATTTATTCCAAATTGGAGCTGTGCCAAAACCAAAATTTTGACCGATACTGATGCCAATACTGATACTGAGTTATTTTCCAATACTGTTATCTATACCAATACTGACACCCATACTTTAACCAGTTCTCTCAAAAACAAAAACTGGAATATTTTTTTATTTTATAATTTGTTTATTTAAAAAATAGGTTGAAGAGACAAAATCAAGTATTTTTAATTTGATAATGGGCAGCTTAAACACTTTAAAGTAAGTTTTGCTTATAGTGGCATTTTGGTTTTCTGTGATTTCCACCACAACAAAGGATTGCTTTCTTTGTCAATAAGGTCTTCATTTGAGTAGAGTTGAATTTTGTTTTATAAAGTTTCATTTGAAATTGAAGTTTGTGATTGACCGATTTGTTTAGAATTAAATCCTACAAGTTCTTTAAAGCAATTGTCAAAATTTATTTCTACTATATCTTTGTATTCATTTAGTACTGTACCATTATTTGCATATTCTGAGTCAATAATTTCAATGTCACAAGCTGCAGACTGATCATTTTCAGTAACTTTTATGTTTTTTATATTTTCATGGGTTTTAATAAGTTAAATGGTTATGTTCTCAATACTTGTTTTAGCAGCTGAGAAGTTGTTTTCATTTTTTAACATTTTTAATTTGAATCAAGATTGTTTAATTTGGATCAAGATGCATTTAATGAAGAAAGCTTACCTTTTTCAAGTGCATATATGGTTAGAGGTTTCATTTGTTCATAAATTCGTTCTAAAATATGATAGGTACTATTCCACCTTGTTGGAACGTTTTGAATAAGTTTGTGCTTAGGAACATTGTTTGCTTCTTGAAGTGCTTTAAGTTTATGGCAGGCTTAGGGAGAATGGATGAGATGCCCAACAATTGAATGGCAGTTTGCAATGACATTCTTGACTACTGTTTTTTCAAAAATACA